>NW_028301565.1:8132500-8337500 GCF_042242905.1 Orbicella faveolata
TTTCAGCTGCTCTTATACATCATTAAAGGAAAATCTCAAGAATATCAATACTTTTGTAGTTTGAATTTTAGTGACGTCAGGTGAAAACCAGCTATTACGTCATCGGAGATTTCACAACGGCTACGACTGATGGTGCAATAATACAGTTTGTGTTGATCAAGTGATGTAATGTCTAGAGAAACCAATGAATCATCAAGGATTGCTTTAAAATGTGCACTCCGTTGCGACTGTAGTGCTAAGAAAACAGTTAAATTTTAAAAGCGCGGTTATAAGATCTAACAGATCTTCTTGTTGCTCATAAAGTGTGCGGGTCCCCTGTGGCTGACCAAAAGTATCGCAGGCTCTGAGGTCCAGCGATACGGACGAAAACAAATCACTATTGTCGGCCATGCAGGTGTGAATACTGAAAAGCGGAACTCTGCAACGGTCTTTAACACTCTTCAATCCACGACTCTTGAGTATGGAGAACGCTTATGAACCACCATTAACTGCAGTAACGCTTGAAGATTTAACAGATTCACCTTCTAGTGGAGACATTGCTCTAAGCGAGGAGCAGCGTGGATTTCTTGATGCAGTTCGTGAAGGGCGCACACACGAGGTTCGTTCGTACGTGCAGGAGAAACATGTTGACTTAAACTGTGTCAACTTGTCGGGAGAAACCGCACTGCAGCTAGCAGTGAACAACGACCGCCATGATATCGCAAAATTTCTGCTTGAAAAGGGAGCCGAAGTCGGTACGACATTGCTACAAGCTGTTGCAAATGGGTCGGTCGACTGGGTGAAGGCATTGCTCGAGTTCGTGAGCGATACTGAGCCTCAAGGTGCAAATTCAAGCAATGTTTCTCTTTCACAACAGACAAGCGAAGCTCAGTACAGAAAATTCATTTCGCCTTTGATGCTGGCTTCGCACAATGGTAACCGAGAAATAGTGGAGCTTTTGCTAAAGAGGGGATATAAGATTGAAGAACCGTCATTCCACAATAGATCTTGTGATTGCAGTGAATGCGAGAGCTTCGGAAAGCCATTGGGGAGTTCTCTTTATCGTTTGCATAGCTACCGAGCGCTTGCAAGCCCTGTTTTCTTGTGCATGTCTTATTTGCTTGAGAACTCCAGCGAAAGTTCCGACGGAGAACGAGACATAAGATCATCGAAAGACCCAATCATCCGAGCGTTCTTTTTAAACCGGAAGTTGGAGAGCTTAGTGGAGACTGAGTATGAATTCAAGAACGATTACAAGAAGCTGTCGGATGGATGCGAGGAGTTCGCGGTTTCACTTCTCGCAAAGTGCCGATCGATGGAAGAAATTGCTTGTGTGATGAGTGTACCAGGTATTGATCAGTTAGAGTACGTGGAGGTTAGAGGAGGAAAAGAGGCCCAAAAGCTGAGCGTGCTGAATTTAGCCATTGCAAATAGGAATGAAAAGGTAGGGTAAACTATTTTCAAAAAACTTAATCGCGCGTTATGTCCTATAATTGATAGTGACTTTTGAAAGTGCTACTCAAACAAACTGGATGTTTTATTAGGTAACAAAGAGTATTTGTCAAATGGTTGAATCACCATGCTAACAAAATGCAATTACCTCAGGGTGTCAACCCTCACTGTCTGCATGCAAAATTTTTCAAGTGACCTGACAATTCTAGCCAGTCATGCTTTAGTTAACCCGGTAAATAATACGCACAATCGATAATAACTTTATTGCATAACCTATTTTCACTTGAATTACGGGGTTTGCAATTCAGTTCTACGGAAATAATTTCAATTTCTAAGCTCAACTAAAATCCCAGACAGTTATTTTTCTTTAGTTTTGGATGAATTTGACGGCAAAACTATAAACAATTCTGCAATCGAATATTTTAGTGACAATAGCGACAATCATTGCAAAATATTTTGTCGCAAAAAGGCGTTATTCAAAAGTTTTTCTATCCAAAGCAAAACTAAAACAAACTGTGAATTAATGCAATTTTCCTTAGAAAAAGTAGTGTTTGCAACAGAAACCAGTGAGTGATTAGTGCTGGCCTGATGAACTTGGCTTGTGTTTAGGGCTCGAGACTAACGGTAGCCAACTAGCGACAGACTAGTAAAAATTCCATTTTGGCTAGTGGTTTTTGCGCTTCACTAGCTATTTTAGCTAGTGAAAATTTGTGAGCGCTGGAGGCCAAGTAGCGCTGTTTATCTTCAATACTTTTCGTTGAAAAGCTTCTCAGCCATCAATATCGTTGTGTGTTAATTTTGAATTGTTTTATTGTAACAACAAAGGTGGCAACAGAAAAAGAAAGTGGTATTTCGTGACTATCTGATAATTAAATTAGTTCTTGTTCATCGGTAAAAATTGGCATTTTTAGTAAAACATCGACTCTGTTCCGTTTCTTCATCACTACATCAGATATTTAACTTTCTTTCATTTATCTCCAAAAAACAAGGACATCTTCCGTATGTTTTGGAGAAAACAGGGGTTTCATATTACATGGCTTTGCGAGGAAAACAAAAGTATCAAGTTACAAAGTTGGCGTGAAGAGCTAAATTGTCACGTTTGCTGCTTCAGCGTATTGTTGAATTTAAAATGAACGAAAATCAACTTAAAGCACCAGTAGTAATTAATTTGTGCGTAATGTTTGGACCTTGAATGAAAATACAACCTTGAAACATACACACTGCAAAGGGGAAAAGCCGTAGCAGACTACCAAGGTAGACACAAACCGGAAGTGAACCGAGCAGGGGTGAGTACTTATGGGACTACTGTATCAGAGCTATCAATTGCGCTTTGCACTATCTGAGATTGTCTCACTAGTTGAAAAAGTGAAACGTTGCTGTGGCTGCGTAGCTTTTAGAATTACACACAGGTCGGTTCAACAAATATCATCTGCTGTTTTCAATCAACAATAATGTGCTTGTCAGGGTTCAAATGTATTGCTTCTCCTGAGCGGCTTGTTTATTTCTTGCCTTAATTGTGTCTGTAAGAGAGACCAAAAAGTTCCCAAGTTACTGGCTTTAATACTCCGCAAATTGTAACTTTGTAAGAAAAGAAACCAGGAAAATGCTCAAATATTGCTGCAGACGCCGTGGCACCTAATGAAAGCGCAAATTAATTTAATCAGTCTTTGAAGAGACTCATTCATATCGGCCAAGTAGCGCTGTTTATCTTCAATACTTTTCGTTGAAATGCTTCTCAGCCATCAATATCGTTGTGTGTTAATTTTGAATTGTTTTATTGTTAACAACAAAGGTGGCAACAGAAAAAGAAAGTGGTATTTCGTGACTATCTGGTAATTAAATTAGTTCTTGTTCATCGGTAAAAATTGGCATTTTTAGTAAAACAACATCGTTTCTGTTCCGTTTCTTCATCACTACATCAGATATTTAACTTTCTTTCATTTATCTCCAAAAAACAAGGACATCTTCCGTATGTTTTGGAGAAAACAAGTGTTTCATATTACATGCCTTTGCGAGGGAAACAAAAGTATCAAGTTACAAAGTTGGTGTGAAGAGCTAAATTGTCACGTTTGCTGCTTCAGCGTATTATTGAATTTAAAATGAACGAAAATCAACGTAAAACACCAGTAGTAATTAATTTGTGCGTAATTTTTGGACCTTGAATGAAAACACAACCTTGAAACATACACACTGCAAAGGGGAAAACCGTAGCAGACTACCAAGGTAGACACAAACCGGAAGTGAACCGAGCAGGGGTGAGTACTTATGGGACTACTGTACCAGAGCTATCAATTGCGCTCTGCACTATCTGAGATTTTCTCACTAGTTTTGTTGTCACTGTCCAAAGAATGAACCTAAATACTTGGAATTGCATGTAAAACTTGTGTAGATTTTGTATCCCTTTTATTCAATTTTGATGGAAGTTCATATTTCCACTTCATTTTGACAGTCATGGGATGCTACATTGCAGTTTCTGTGTTCACACAATGCAGCTATACTCTACTAAGGAATAGACCATTATTTTTTTTGAGGGGGGTGGGGTTGGATTGGACAATTTTGGGGAGTATGATTTTTTTTTTCTCGCTTGTAGGTTGTGCATGACTTTTTCTGATGGGCAATAGCTAGTGCATGAAATATATTTTTAAGCCAAACACAGGACCTGGATAGTAGAAAGCACTTGCTAGATGGTTTTTTTTCCGGTGGCTCTCCTTGCAAATTTTTTTTTCAGCCGTTTTTGATGTGAAGGAAGCTTTTATAGAAATTGCCCGACACCCCCCCCCCCCCTCAAAAAAATAATGGTCCGTCCCTACATGTAAGCATGTGCAAGCGATGGATGATGACCCATCGTGACGACATAAATAGCAATCATAAAAGGGGTTACCGTCTCCTGTTAGGAGACTCTGCCGTTGCATGTTCCCAGTGATACTCAGTGCTCACAAGCAGTCTCTGTTGTTTGTTCGCAGTTTATAGCTCACCCCTACAGCCAGCTGATGTTGAACTCAGTTCTGTACGACAGATTAGGAGGATGGGAAGATTCTGGCTTCCTGACCAAGCTGATGTTGGGTCTGCTGTTGACAGTATCGGGGCCGTTATTGGCGCTATGTTATTTCGTGTTACCCAACAGCCGGATCAGCAAGCTCCTAAAGAGACCAATCTTGAAGTTCACGAGTCACACGGGTTCATTCTGCGTGTTTCTTATGCTGCTCATCTTTTCCTCGGTTCAAGACAAATTTTACGATGTACTTCAGTTTCAAATCTTCGGTAAGTACGTTTTCACTTACCGTTACCCCTCTCACTTTGTTGTTTTCTGTTACAAGCTAAATTTTTTTTTGAGATGAATAGTATGTTCTTGTGTGAAAGTTTTCCCGATTATCAAGTGCGTTCCGCCGTTTGCAGGCTCGCCAGAATTTGAAGTCACAACGTTATCTGGTTGCCCTAATAACAAACTAAAAAGTCGTTCGTTAATGAAAATAAGACAAGATGCAGTCTAAACTGCGAACAGTTCGCGCTATTTTTCGCCTGAGATTTTTCCAGCGAGAAGCGAAAAGGCATCCCTAGGTCCCGGGAAAACTAGAAGAAGAAAATTGCAATTAGCGAGCAGCAGGCGTGTCTAAATACGAAATGACTAAATGGCACTACCGTTAGCCTAAATTGTCTTAACAATCCTTACAATAACAATAGGCAAAATTTAATATGCAAACCAACCTTAAAATTTCAAAAAAAAAAAAAAGATCTTTTTCAATTTCACCAATCTTCAGCTGTCGTGTATAGGACGGGAAGGGGAGGGACGAGGGGATGGGGTGGAACAATAACACGTGTTACTTTAAAAAAATATTAATGACGCAAGTTTACAAACGAAGGTCCAGAATTGCAATAACGTAACAAATAAATCAGTTTATTTAAACGTCATGGTATTTAGCACTGCTGCGGTAATTTGGGACGCTATAAATCCAGCGCAAACTGAATCCAGCGCCCTAACCACAACGCCACGCCGCCTCAATGTGCAGCAAGACTGAGATAACAAACGGAACTTCCTTCTTTTCAGTTCGAGAAATTACATACGTAAAATTGTTGTACTAGGATATAAATCTGTCTGTAAATTGATAAAGTGTACCGCCGTGGAATTTGACGCTGTTTTACTTGGCAGATGTCCTTATAGCGCTGTGGATCGCTGGTTTGCTGTTCCAAGAGGCAAAAGAAGCTTACCGTCAGGGTAAAGAGCGCTACTTTTCGCAATACTGGAATGTCGTCACGCTTTTCATGCTGGGAATGTTTGTAATCTCTGGGCTTCTCTGGCTTGCTGGATTTTTCCTTTCTGTGGAGGGCAAGGGGACCTCTGAAATACCTGTCCGTGAAGCATTCGGTATCAGTGCGAAAGAGTCCGCCTACCGCCTCATTCTTTTGTCCAATGCGTTCTTTTCCATTGGTTTGGTCTTGAGCTTCATCAATGCGTCCAATTCATTCCAAGTGAACTCCGTTCTCGGTCCGCTGCAGCTGTCACTTGTGAAGATGATTCGGGACATTGCGAAGTTTCTGTTCTTGTTTTTGCTACTGTTTCTTGCATTCGGTTGGGCGGAGAGGAAAGTGTACTCTCGGTACGTTCAAGCCAGGGAAGCGTTTACTGGGAATGCGACTGAACACAAATTTGCCCAGTAAGTACTTTATCAACTGATATTTCCTGCTCTGATATTAGTAATAATTCACAAATAACCCTGTCGCAAAGTTAATTTAAATGACTCACATGGATCGGGGTATTACATGCATGTGTTGTTGACCAAGCGTGAAGTCAAGATGACTGGATATTGACCAGGTTCTTTATTTTATTGTTATTATTATTTTTTTTAATTATTTTTTTATTTTTTTGCACTTTTATAGACAGAAAGGGAGTTGAGATCCACAAACACGCAGCCCTCTTGACCGAACAAGCTGGGTGTAAAGGAGTAATTATCAGGCAGAAAGATAGCCTCTCCAGGCGTTCAGTTTTTCACTCGCCGTTTTTCGCGCTGCGCCCCAACTAACTGAACGCCTGGAAGAAGCTAGCAGAAAGAACAAACTCTTTCTGCGAAATACAGCAGCAGGCAAGATGGCGCTATACTGTGCGGTCGGGATTACGCGCTGACCCGAGCGCAAATACCATAATTTTAGTGTTCTTTATCCCTTGTAATAAATCCTTTATTGAGCAAGGTTGTTCGGTCAAGATAAGTGGATATTGGCGTCGTCCGGTTTTTGCCTGCTTTGTAGCGTATGGATTTCAACTCCGTCTCGGACCATAAACTTGCAAAAACAAGAACGCGGCCAATATTCAGCCATCTTGACCTCACGCTTGGTCTGAACTTTGCAATACGAGATGTTAAGATGCAGAACTAACGAATTAGTTTGGCAAATTTCTTTTTCAGAACAGCGCATTTTAAAGAAAGCAGTTTATTGTTAAGAAGAACTGTTACTCCTTTTTCGTTTATATTTGGCGGACAATTAGAGTTTAATTTTGCGCGCGCGTTCACTGAAATAGATCGTGGGGATGCATTAATTTTTCGCACCACTTTATCATCCAACAACAAGAAAAAAAAATAGTCGTGACTAGCTCACGCATTTTTCCGCGCTTCCATCATATATATGCATAGGATGTAATACTAAACTTTGCATTTTCCAGGATTGATGGAAGCCTAAGGTTCCTATTCTGGGATTTGTTTGGAAAGTCAGCGCTATCGGACTTAAGCACAGATAAGAACTTCATCATCACTCAGTACACTGGTGAATTACTGCTGGGACTGTACAGTATTCTGTCTATTTTGGTCGCTTTAAATATGCTGATTGCCATGATGGCAAACTCTTATCAGAGAGTCGCGGTAAGTTGACCGTATAACCCGGCGAAAGGTCCGAAAATAACACCTATCCCCACTCTAGATTTGAAGCAGTCCTTTTCTACCGCTGCTTTTAGGGAGACCCTTGGTATTTTTTGGGAGTCGCTACTTTTGGGTGGCAACAACTTGTACCATATGTGGATCGATCCATCTTTGACTAATAAAATGTGTAAACACGGTAATATATAAAGAGATGAAGAGGAAAAATCATTTTGCTGACATTTTTTTGTATAATATCAAAGCGAAGTAAAACATTTCCTTTGGAATAATAACCGTCACCAAAAAAGAAGCATCGTATCATTTTAGTACAGCTTGTTGTATCTTTTATTTCCGTTGCTTCTCACTACAATTCAAGTTGCCTTCGATTTGATGGTCGTTACGTTAGCGATTTGCTCGCAATCGTGAAATTTAACTCCAAATTCTTGGGGTGATCGCTACTTCAGGAACTTTGCGGTTTAAGAGGGGAGGTCAGAGTCAGTTACTATGCACAAGAAGCTCGCCCAAGCAAGGAAAAGTGAAAGTGGGCGTTTTTAAGAACTTTAAACGTGATAAAGACGGCGCATCAGAATAAATTTCCCAGTTTTAAGTTCTTTAAGTTCGGTAGAGTTTTAGATTTTGACGGCCGGTTTTTAATTCAGTGTTTTGCTTGTTCCCAAAGGACGACGCAGATATTCAGTGGAAATTCTCTAGAACCCGGATGTGGATGCCTTATCTTGATGAAGGCAACGTGATGCCGCCTCCATTCAACCTCATTCCTCCACCTAAATTGGTGTTTCGTCTTTTTAGAAGACTGTGCGCTGGTCCTGCGAGCTGTGTGGTAAGTTGGCTTGCTCGCTAGGAGGCATCAGGAAGTTGTATGGAGGTTGTCTTCGTTTCTGGGAGGCGCGGTGGGCTCATGGTTAGTGCGCTTGTCTCCGGATCGAGCGGTCCGGGTTCGAACCCTGGCCGGGACATTGCGTTTTGTTCTTGGGAAAAAAAGACTTAATTCTCACAGTGCCTCTCTCCACCCAGGTGTATAAACGGGTACTGGCGAACTAAATGGTGGGGGTAACCCTGCGATGGACTAGCATCCCATCCGCGGGGGAGGTAGAAATATTCCTAGTCGCTTCATGCTAGAGAGCCGGGATAAGCCTCGGCCTGATGTGCCACTTGGCTCGTATGCAGACTTTACCCATCTTTTATTTTGTAACAATCAGAGCTTTGCCATTTAATGCCTGTATTTATAATCGCTGAACTGTTATTTACCGACGTTCGACACAAAGTCATTCCTTGTACTGTCGCACGACGATATCTCGAAAAGCATTGCGCGACAGCCATAACGGCTACAAAGACTGCTATAGTCAAAAGGGTGATTGTAAGGATGATATATATTTGGTAATCGCCAGTTTTCATGTCAGTTGCTTTGTTTTGCTGTGTTTAGCGCGAATGCTGTGCCAGTCGAGATATACCAGCATCAAGACTGAGAGATAAGGTCGACATACAGAGGGTAAGTGATGTCACGCACATACCTACCATGACTCTCTGTCTCTCTCGCTAAAATCGAGTGAATTTTATCCCCGCGTATCTAAGAGTTTTTTAATCTTATTTTTCTGCTCTTCATGAAAAAACCCTTCCACCTTCCGCTTATTGCCTCTCCCGAGCTCATCCCCGCAGTTATAACTTGTGTCTTTCGCTACCGTTTGTTTCCGTGTCCGGGCTTGCTTGGCTTTATAATTTATACTAGCCTAGGGCATTTGGAATGGGAATGAGGGCTCCCAGTGAGAAAATACAACGATTGTTAGTCAGCAGTGCTGGAAATAATTTTTCTTCTTTAACAGGACATGTGTCCTTTCAAATCTTCATTTTGGTCGGACATCTTATCAATTTGACCAGACACTGATTTGCATAATTGATTAGCGTAATTAATTAGCATAATAAAATTTATTGGCATACTGTAAAGATTTTTAATACAAATCGTTCAAAACTGCATTTAAATTTAATTTATTTATCATTTATGATGATTATATGGCTTAATCTACAAGATGACTGCACAGATCTCTCCTGGTTATCTTCTGATTATATGTTGTTCAAGCAAACCTGGTCTCCTATTGAATTTTACCATTAAAGGGACACAGTCAGCTTTAGGACCACGCTGACTTGGACAATAGTTTTCTCACTTTGAAAAAAGTTCACCTCAACCTGAAATCAAAGTACATCTAGAAATCCGCTTCAATCTTTGCAGTGTTTTACTTGATTTTCAATCGTTCACTGAAAAACCTGTTTTTGAGTGTGCTTTTGCTCAATCCTATGATATTATTTTCATCATATTTGGTTAAAAACAGTATGGATCGCGTCCCTGTGATATGCAAATTAGCTATGAAATGGTATCTAATGCGCATATGCACCAGCTGACTGTGTCCCTTTAAAGCAGGAGCCCATCACTAGAAGTGTACAACTACCCCAATTATTCCTGTCCCGGTGTTTTCACAGACCGATCTATTTTTAGTTTGAATTTACCGCGAATTCACCCCCCCCCCCCCCCCCAGGAACCTCAGTGACCAATCACAAGCATGGACTTTATAATTTCACCAGAAGATTAGGTCGACATGTCCACCTGAGGCCGCCATTTTTCTCCTTACTGATTCGAGCTCACATAGACCGGAACTGACCTTTTTAGTGGGAAAAGAAGCCTAAAAATAGACCGTTCTGTAAAAATACCATGACATAGGCTTAGTATGGGAGTTGGAGGCTCCTAGTGATGTGCTCCTGACCAAAGTTGACTCAAGGGTACAAACATGAAGTGCTAACAGCATATCGCAATGCACATAGTGCATAACAGGGAGATTTCTGAAGAGTATTTTATTTGGCAAGTACAGGAAAGATGAACACTTCTGCTTTATGATATGGCAGAAGCCCATAATGGGCTCCTGGATATGGCTGAGACTGTCAGAGTCAAGGGCCTAAAATTAAAAAAAATCTTGAGTCGCCGTTTGGCAACTAAGTGATAACAATCAAATAGGAATTTTATTCAGAAAAGAACTCAATGCATAAAATCTGTAAAGAAAAAATTTTCAAGACTTTTTTGGCCGCTAATTTTGTGTACGTAGCTAATGTAATGTCTCTGAAGGATTCATGCACTTCAAGAGACACAATCGGTAGGCATACATGACGTCCTCAATGCTCAAGGGTTTGCAATGCATTATAGGGCGATTTCAAACACAAGCAGCCATTTGCAAGTTTTCCGATGTGAGGGAATCCTTTACAGCAAAGCAAAAGGATAGATTGCTTTCTTTTCTTATGCTGAATGCTATAGAAGCAAAGGTCTTTCGCTATGTAGTTCTGGAAGGACATAATGTCTGAGAAAATAACCGTTATTGATCGTCAACACAGAGAAACGTAGTCGCCATTATGGTAGCCTTTGAATGCAGACGTATTTCGGCTGTCGACCAGAATTTTTGGCCGCCAAAGATAAAAATTTTAGTCGTGGTGGCGACCATACCGGTCGCAATTTCGAGCCTTTAGCAATGTATCTAATCAAATCTTATGGATGGACAATAACTTGGTGTTGGTAAAATGTTCGGACATCATGTCCGATCATAATGTGAAATTGGCCGGACATATTCAAAATTTGGTCGGACAATGTTCGATGACAGACTGTTATTTCCAGCCCTGCAGTCAGGGAGCAGCTGCGGGCCCAAAGCTATGTGTAGGCTCTTAGAAGGTGTCCTCTGAAAAAGTGTAACCAAGGGGAAATTAGTAGAGTTAAAGGTTGTGGGGAATTCGCGATAATCGAGTTTGAGATAATTTGGGTTAACTGCACTTAGACAATCTAGTGTTCCTTTGTGGCCATAACCGCCACTCGGTGTATCTTCACCGATCTAGCTGAGGCTGTCTGGAACTTGGGTCAAATCTACCGTTCATGGGTGACTAGGGTACGTTTCTTTGGTGGAATACAAGAACGGAATCTTATGTGACACATTTACTTCACGCCTAAGGAACGCCTAAAGAAACGGAAAATCCAGAAATTGATCATTTGTCTTGACAAATTCGTATACCTTGTTCGCCTGGAGAATTTGGTGGGCGATTGGTGTGTTGGCTATGTATATTAAACATTACATTAAACGCTTTAATTCACTCGGCCACTTCCTTTACTTTTTCCTCCAGTTTTGTGTCCTTGATTCTTGTTTTTTAACTTCTTGCTTTTATATTTTTATTTTAAATTCAGCGCTGCGTTGTGATGAAGCGTTTGATCCAACGCTATCTTCTCTCTTTGGAGAAAACTGGAAACCAGTTTGTTGCTCCTCCAGAGAGATTGGACGAGGAAGAATTGAAAGATCTGATAACTCGATTACAAGATGCATTGAGAAGACGCGAGGAAAGCAAACATGCTGCTGATGCAATTGAGAGACAAACGAAGGTAAGTGAAGAGAGGTCTTTATTTAGTCCCTTCATACATTATATGAGACTACATTAAAGAGGTGTCCAGATTAGAAATGTGAAGAGTAAATAATTCTCTGAACTCTCTGTTTTTATCATCATTCAGGGGGAAAACAAAGCACAAGAACACAACAGACGGAATGAAACTCCCTAGCGTCTGGATAGCGACATGAAACCTTAACATAAACAGATTCAGGAGTTTTTACATTTTACCAAATGTCTTAACATTGTATTTTGATCTGATATACGTGCATGGTTCTATTTTAACTCGACGCACTGTTTTATTCTCTCCAGTTTCCAAGCAATCCATTTCGATTCCTGGGAGACTCACTTCCAGCCTCGTTCCCAGGGAACGAGGCTCAAAAAGTAGTCATTTCAGTCTCGTTCCAGAGAACGAGGCTAGACGAAAGGGAGAACCTAAGCTGTTTGTACAGTCATAAACGTTAACGGGAAGATGAGTTATTATTAGTCTTTAAACAGTAACATGATATATTTATCTATTGTGTTGTTCCTTGTCCGAGCTAAGGATGCTCAATCGATAGTCTTAAAGTCGACCTGGTTATTTCATTCCAAAAACAAGTAAACACTTAGCTTCATCGTCGGCAAAGGAGACAAAATTAGGTTTGGTATTTTAAAATGATTACCTGCTTCTTATTAATGAAATGGTAAGCTGTTACGTTCCCGAAATGCATCCAAGTCAAACAATTGTTCTTAATAACGGTCTACATTATAAAAATGCTATTTTTTAACCTTCACTAAAGCTACACCCACATTACGGCTCTTAAACTAGAGTTATGACATGACAATGTCGTTTATTGTGCTACTGAGAAGCCTTTCAAAATATTGTCTGGTGGAATAAACGTAGCTGTAGGTATTTTTTAATCATAGCATAAAGGACATTGAGACTGCTTTCTGGCCAGCCGTTATTTTGCGATGTAATAGGAGTTAATAATTAAATGTTGTGTGAGATCGCATGTGTTTGTTAATTCAGTAATTCATTCGCTGTATTGTTTACGACACGGTTAGCCTTCACATTGCCCCATTCATGCATGTATGCAGTGCATTCCAAGCACATCTCATTTCCTCCCAGCAACGGCAAACGGGATTTTGTGGCCAATTTACATGTGCTGAACTATTTATCGATTCGCTCTGACTGATTCGCTGAAGCCGCATTTCAGTAGTGTTTTGATGGGTTACTTACCCTCTGTTTGCTATCAAGGTTTACGTATTGCACTTACTAACGTAAAACGTGCGTACGCTTTGGTTAAGCTTCGGTATCGTGTGGAGAAATTTTAATTCCCGGTGTTCAAACAAATTTAATTCGTGCTAAACATGGCGGCCCATGCGCTAATGCGTGAAAGGAGAACTTCGATGTCGTTGTTTGACGTTTTGGAAGCAGCCATGCCAGAGATGCCTCTGTCGGAGGAGGACAACTTCTTTTTAGAAGCCGTTCGCCGAGGAAATTTACCTCAAGTGAAAGAATACTTCAGAGGGAGACTTAACGTTCTTGAAACCGAAGCAGAGATAATCAAAGACTCCAAACTAGGTAGTTTTGGTCTCATCTTGGCCGCACAACAGGACAACTACGATTTAGTGAAGTTTTTGTTATCCCAGGGATATCGTATCGAGGAACCCCATTCCCGGTCTTGCGCGTGCGATAGCTGTAACGCCATGGGGAGCTTGGAAAAGGCTTTGTACCGTTTGAACGGGTATCGAGCATTGGCCAGCCCCGTGTATCTGTCATTGTCGTACCTCGCTGACTGTGAAAAGGAAGAATTGACGAATAAGAACTCGCGTACTAATGATCCTGTTCATCAAGCGTTTGTTCTTAATGGAAGGATGGAGCGTCTGGCTAGGGAGGAATACGAGTTCAAGAAGGATTATTGCAATCTGTCGACCCGTTGTGAGGAGTACGCGGTGGCACTGCTGAATCTGTGCCGAAACATGAAGGAGATCGGCTGTGTGATGACCATGCCTTCCATCAGGGGTCTGGCTCATGTGCAAGTCAGGACGGCCAACAAGGCAGCGTTGAAACTCACTGTGCTGAACTTCGCCATTAAGAACAAGAACGAGAGGGTAAGCATGTTTACAGACGTAATCATTGAATAAATATGTTATTAATAGTTATCCGCTCGATTCAATCAGGCTGGTCTCAAGAGAACTTTGTCATTAATTTATAAATGAAAGGCAGCTGTTTTCCTGCGAATGATACGTTTTTCAAAATATGTAGAACGGTCTGTTAAATATCAACTTAAATTAGGAGTTTAGTTTACACTTTTCTGTTTTCTTCTGTCTGTGGAACCTCTCCTTGCAACATCATTTTGTTTGTTTGTTTGTTTTTTTGTTTTTTTTTAATAAATTTATTGTCATTAACTTAATTAGGATACAGTGCTATCTTAAATTTTCAGGTTAAACGGCTAACACTGAAAAAAAGATGCCCGGCAATAATATATGGTAATTGACTTTTCTAACTTCGAACGTATTGAGTCAGTCAGTAAGACGTGGATTCTGAAATTAGCATAGTTATCTTTTTTTAGTCTAAGCCACGTCACTCGTTAAGGAAATTTCCCCTTACTGCTCCATTACTTATCGAACAGCGTACCTTCCGATAGCTTCTTTTCTGTTTGCACACGTGGGAAACGTTCAATTTCGCACTCAATTTCAATTTACTTTTCTTCCGTACATGGGAACAAAATTTCCTGGGTATTTCTGAAATGGAATAATGCATGAGGGTTTTCTTTTTCGGGGAAATTAAAATGCGAATATCAAGTTAATAATCATAAGTATAATTGTAAAAATGGTCCCTTACTAAATGCAATTGCGTTTCATTATTCTTCAGTACAAACGTAAACAAACTAAAACTGAATTTGTAACAAACAGGTCCGAGCAAGCGCGGCTGCAAGCGACCTTGTTTTGATAAAGAACTCACTGCTCTTGTTGCGTAAATCAAGTTGTACTTATGCTAACAAGTTGGCATTTAAATGAGAAAAGCAGGGCGGTTTGTATCAAAGCAAGGTCACTTGCAGCCTCGCTTACATTCATAGACCAGGTAACTAAGCCCACAACTGTAAAATGTTAAATTGTATGGGGCCGTGTCTCCGAAATTCGTCGGCGACATGGACAGTAGCTGACTTAAAGAGTTGACTGTCTCAGTTTTTTCTTCACAATCGAGTTTCTGATGTTGTTCTTGTCCTGGTGTAGTCTGAATCAAAATTATTCTCATGTGTACTTGTTGTTAAGAGAAAATTCGACGGTTGCCGCGTAACTCCTACTGCAGCTGAATGCACGATGTTCCTTCCTAGTTTTTCAGTGAAAAAATTGTAATACAGCGTTCTGACACGATGGGCGGAGAACACAAACGCCGTGGCAATGTATACGCCTTGTAATGTTGTTAGAATTATGAAAGGATACCAGAGGTATTTTGATATTAATTAACATAGCGAGAAATCCAAGAAGCCAATAGAATCCCATGAGAGCTGCAATCCGGGTAAAAATTGGAAAGTCGCTTTCATTCTGCGACTGCTCCGTGACACTTCTCGTCTGACGTTTAGTTTGGCGAATGGCTTTGATCGTTCTGAGAAAATAAACTATGTTAAATACCAATGAGAGAGAAACGGGTGTGGTGAAAACACAAAGATTGGCAAATCTGTTGCTTATCCAGCAACCCGCGTTCGCGCCGTATCCAATGGTAACCGCATTTGATTGGTCGAGAGCAGTGCACGTGACAACGAGGATCAGTGTAGGAAGCCAACCCACTGCCATGTGACGCATGACGCGGGCGCGCATTTGGCGCCAAATGCCACGTGACTGATGCCAGTATTTGTAGGAAAAAGTACGCCAAGTGTCATAGGCTATGAGTGACATCCAAGCGAAGGAAACCAAAGAAAAGTAGTGCAGTAAAACAGCAAAGGCAGTGTAAGAAGCCTTCGAGGTATTGAGAACAGGTGTCAATAGCTACAACAAATGAGAAAGTAGCAAAGATAAAGACAAGTTTACAAGGTGTATTCCTGGAATTGTTCGCAGCTCGTTGAATGTGTAGTAGGTCACTAACACAATCAGCAAAGACAAAATTGATATCGCCAATCCGGTGACAGATAGTGGTGCTAATAAACTTAATTTATCTCTGTTCTCCTCCTTCCAGTAAAATTCTGACTAACAACGTACAAATCCAGACAGAATCGTTGAACCCAACATAATAGTCCTGTGTTGGGTAAAGTTTACCGGACGCATTTCGATAAAGGGATCCATTTGATAGGATAATGTACTCTGTTTTATCCAAGGAAATGTAAGCACCCGAGCAGTTTCTCACCGATCTCTTTCCACAGACCGTTATGTTGCCCTTTGGGGTGAGAACTCCACCTTGACTCTCAGTGGTTTCGGAGTAGTAATCCTTTTGACGAAAACCTCTTTCGACGCTTTCAATAAACCATGGAAACGTTGTTGTGGACGATGACGGTGTACTGCGAAGGACTAAATTCTTGTACCTGCATGCAATTCAGTAACCGTGACGTTGCCTTGAAAATTGTAAAAGAGATGTTGTGAATTACAATCGTTACCTCTTTCGTAAATTCAAGAATTGCTTTGGCTTTCAGGTTTGTGTGGTTCCGCTCTAGTTCAACGTCAAAATGACGGTGCACATTTTACCCATTTTACTGAATGAGAGAAGTACAATTTATGAGGCATCTAGACTAAACCTTGTAGCGAGAGACGTTGCCAAGTCTTGTCTTCTTAGTAGAATGCTATGCGGAGAAGTTACCCATAGTATCACGCGGTACTTGTCGAAATTCGCGATGTTTGGCGCTCCCATGCCAGCTCCTCGACAGATTTCCAGGTGAACATCATACACTTCCCCCTGAGGGCAGGAGACAGCCACCAGAGATTTTTTCTTATCTAACACATCAAGTAAAACATTGTATTTATAAACAGGGCTTCGGCCGTCAATAAAGCGACTTCCCGGCCCACAGATAAATTCCGATACTTTGCTCTTGAGACATTTTGCGCAGAAGATGTTTTTATAATTCTTTCCTGTAGCTCTATCATACACGATCCGGAAACTTCCATTTTTACAGTTTTGAAAATAACTCGATGTCGTCTCGCAGCTGGAAGATATTGCCTTACAATGTCTCCTATTGTTTCCATCTGGCGCTTTCCACCGAATCCTTGAACAATATTTGAATAAAAGTCTTAAAGCTTCCGCGCGCGAATAATGCTGTGGTGGAGTAACCATACCATTGATGTCCAGTTCAAACGACATGATCTCACTTGCGTTGGCTTCAGCGCACTTTGCGCAATGTCGATTCTTGTAATTGACTCCTCGCTTGTCCGATACTGGAATCATGTCGTTACAATTTTCGGCAGAAAGGCTGTAAGACTGTTCGCATTTTTTTTTTTGTCGGGTCGGCTGGCCACTGTTTTGGGCAAGATGATATCATCCAAATTCCCACCGTTTTGTTCCCGTGACCGTCTTGTACGCATGCCCATCGCTCATCCGGGACACCGTGAAGTTGTTCCATTGGTAGTCCGGATGTAAGAGATGCTGGTATTGTGTGCTGACTCGCAGCATCTGGTTTGTACGAGGAGGACGGCGGCGCAAATAAACTCTCTAAGCGTCGAAATGGAGACGTGAAGGAGTTGTTCGCTAGATTGCTAGATTTAGATAAATCAGGTGCGTTTGTTTTTGACGACCCTAGGACCAGAGCCGTCGTTGCGGTCGGCGCAATGCGAGAAGAGTTTAGAAACGTATCTTGCGGCAGAAAGGACGGGAATTTGATGTCGAACAATACTTGTCGTAATCTGCACAGCAGTCCATGAACTTTTCGCAATAATAATCACAGAAGCACTGTAATCTTCCCATTGTTGGTTCTAGGTCCCACTCTCTCAAGCATCTTCCCAAGCATGAGTACCACGAAGGCACCTTGCAAGGGACAACAAAACTGTCAGTGCCTAGTGTGTCATTTAAAATTCCTGATTTTATCGAGCGTTTCGTCTTGGTCGATGGGACATCATTATGGTAACCAAGAGAAAGTCGTTTTAGCGTGTCGTGTTGAAATCCTTCAATCCCCTCTTTTGGGACAAATTTTCCTTTCTTAATAAAATCTTCCGTGCCTGAGTTGGATCCAGCTGTCCCATGTACTTCATTGTTCCCTGCTCTCGACTTTGATGCAATCAAGATTACCAGAAAAAAGGGAGCCTCAGTTTTTAAGTTGATTTACGTTGCGCAAGTGGGCGGCAAATGGCGTTGCTGTGGCTTTTCACAAAGTTAGCCGATCAAATTGTTTTTGGTTCCTTTTGTCCCTGAAAGCTCTTGTCAACACATCCGTCACTGGGCAAGTAATCAACTAAACTGGAAAAGATAATAGTTTCTTCTACAAATTCAAAAGCAAACAAGAGCGTCAAAGAGATACTGTGACAAAATCCTGTTTGTACATCAGTTGTGTTTGCTTATCTGTCCTTAATTTCTTTCCTTTGAAATCACATTAGAACAATAAATTGCTAAGAAAATATAATGAATTCACTAAAAAGTTGTTGGCATTTGGCCTTTATGTCGATGTCGTAGTTTAGCCGGACATCATGGATCTTAGTTGAACTAAAAAACTATTAGAGCAGGTGCGTCATGTGTAATTCAGAATAAATTTCATTTCAATTTATCACAGTTTTTGCAATGACTTTATTTGTCAAGTATACCAACAAGCCGGCGTCAGGCTGTCAAGCATTTTAGGTACACTACCATTTCAAGGGCTCGGCGAATTTGTAACGAAATCATGTGCTTTTTTGTGAACTTAAACTTAGCAATACAAGATAAAATTTACCTGAAAGAAAATAGCTGCCAGGGAAAAAGGAATGGCAACAGTTTTTAAAAGTTTAATTAAATTTTCTATATTAGTATCATTATTCGTTTTTATCATTTCACAAAATCTAGGAAGATTTCTTTGAGAAATCAGGCGGTTTGCAGATCTGGATTTAAGTAAGAACGGTGCTGATATATGAAAATATGGCAGTGCTAAAGAATCGCGTTGGCGTAAGCACAAGCAATAGGTATCCCCGAGAAAAATTGCTGATAATTTCGGGATTTATTATTCGCTGAAACTGTTTTGCAGCTTGCCGTGAAATGCTGAAGAAATATTTACGAGAAAAAAAAAAGAATAAAAACAGAAGCCAATAGGCAGTGTTACCGGCGGCGATGTTGCAACTTCCATATATCTTGGTGTTTCATTTTTTGTAATCGACTCGCGAAATGTATGTATGGTTTTTAAGTATTTTAAAGTCGATGGAGTCATCACTATTTATGTGGCATTAGGGAATAAGTGAATTTCCACTCCCCTTAAAAATTAATTTGCGAAATGTTTTTTATTGAAATCTGTGTGCTTTCTACATTAAGCTGTTCAAATCAAAAGTATATTTTTTGAAATAGTAAAGTGAGGCAGCAAATAGTCAGAACACAATTGTTTCATTCCCTTTATTTTGCTCTGTTTGGTAATTAAATTTGGCTTTTAAACTATGCTTATTAATTATGCATAATTGGGTATTTCGTTGTAATATCTGCCCTTTCTAAACGAAAACAATTTCTTGAATAGGACAGCCGGCTAACTGTTGCTCTTAACTGCCTGAGGGGGAATTGACCTACCAGAGAGAAAAAAAAACTATTCAAAATAAAAAACAACAAAAACGAAAACAATGACTGAGTAAAGTGCCTCGGTTTTACAAGGAGAGAGGGTTACCCTAGCAAGCGGGTTACCCTAGCACTCACACATTTCCTCTTTTTTTCTTCGTTGTGTTTACAAGGCAGCTAGGGTTACCCGGGTAGACGGGTTACCCTATCTGCGTGCTAGGGTTACTCTGGCAGGCGGGCTAACTTTTTCCCTTGTAAACACTCCAGGTAGGGTTAACTCGCCTACCCGGGTTAACGTTCTAATTGTTTCAGACCCTTTGAGTGTAACCACGCATTAAGTTGTCCCGGGTTGTGGGGTTACCCTACCTGTGAAATTTTGCTTGTAAACCCGGGCTATCCTTTGCCCTTCAGCTAGGGTTAACTCGTTTGCTAGGGTAACCCTCCCTCCTTGTAAAGAAGCCCTAACACTCAAAACATCAGCTACAATAACCCGCTACAGCGGTTATTAATTGTCATTTATCAACATCTAGTTGACAAATGGTCAATTCTTTCATTTGCCCACCGACGCAGTCCGTCAATTTCTTTTTTAGCTAATGACTTGTAAGTCTTGAACTAATTGGCTTATTGTCATGTTTTCTTCTTTGTTAACGTCGTTTTTCTGCTTTCTCTATAGTTTGTAGCTCATCCCTATTCTCAGCTCATGCTCAACGCAGTGTTATATCAAGACTTTGACGAGCGTTGGATTTATCGACGAACTATCACCAAAGTTGCCTTTGTGCTGCTCTACATGATCTTTCTGCCATTGTGGTCTGTTGTTTACCTCTTAACACCTCATAACAAACTGTCCCAGAAGTTGGCTACTCCGCTGGCAAAATTCCTCAGTCATACCTGCTCCTTTTGCTGGTTTCTGATCATTTTGGTTTTGTCCTCGGTGCAGGACACGTTGGGAATTTCACTACTGCAAGTTTCCTGGATAGGTATGAAAACAGTTTTTTTGTAAGAGTGCGCATGCGCAGTAATGGATTTAGTCCATCTCTACTCCAAAGTTGACGCAGGGCAAGTTAAAGCCTTGTTACCCGCCGAGGCCGTCCTCCAAGCTCTCCATCTCCTCTCTTCTGTCTCCTTTTCTCGGGCATGTGTGATAGTATGATGAACCAACTGACCTATAAAGCTGACATCGAGCAAGCCAGGCTAAGACTGACTTCCAGATTCGGTGTCCCCTTTAATACGAGACTGGGAGGGACTGATTAGGGCGCAAGTCTTTAAATCCGGCGGTCCTGGGCTCCAGTCCTATACTCCTTACGCTGTTTGTAGACAGGTCTGACTACAGCTCCTTCCCTTTTTTCATTAGGGAATGTTTAACACAGTATAATCTTTTCCAATATTTTTTTCAACGTTCTTGAAATGCCCAATGGGATCGTGGTTAATTAAAAGATTAATTCCCTCTGATACATCGGTGAACTGGTTTTAAAAAATCAATTCTCGGACTCGATGTTTTTGCTTTTTTATTGCAGACATCTTGACTGGTCTTTGGGTGTTAGGCCTTACCTTTGAGGAGGCTAAAGAGTTTTACAGACAAGGAAGAGAACGCTACTTTGCCCAGTGGTGGAATTTTGTCACTATTTTAATGCTTCTCTTCTTTTACCTGGCGGGAATATTCTGGCTCCTGGGCTCATCAGCGTTATCAGTTGATGACGACACATATTCACTGAAATATGTCGTTAGAAACATCACAAGAGATTCAGCTTTTCGCTTCTTGCTCCTTTCTAACAGGTACTGAACATTTGGGAGAACTGAAGGGGAACTGCTGATAGGACCGCAGTGCGTGCTTATTAGCTCCACACCAGCACAGCTTCCTTTACAGGAAGTCAGCTTTGAGCGGTTTCCAATTAATTATTAACGTTTACAGGACAGTGTAGTCAATTCGAACGGGTAATTTCTTTCAACCAATCGGTATCAAATCCACAGAATTTGTGATTCGAGTCAGAAGAATTCTTGGGATTTTTGCATGTTTTAGCTTGATTTGTAATATTAGTCTTTGTGACTACGCGGATTTTCACCATTCCACCCATTAGGAGCTCACTCACAGGCTATTATGGACTTTATCTAAGTCGCAAGGGTTAAGATAAGAACGTAAATGTTTGATTGACGGATGAAGGGTAACAGAGCCAATCCTCCGTATAAACCCTATTCCCAAAGTAATCCCTTCCGAGTTATTTTGAGACGCAATAACCAGTTCTTCCGCGGATAATATTATCACGCGCGTTGCGTGGATGTTTTCATGCAAGACAAAAATCCCACTTCTCCTGGGATTTCTGAAACCGGAAACGATCGAATTAACGAATTAGCGTCAGGTTTTCATGCGTCTGTCCTATTATTGTCATAAATTTCGTCGGGACATTGTCAAAGTAGCTGTGGATATACGAGGCGATAGCCGAGTGGATCTGCAGACTACTTTGACGATGTTATGACGAAATTCATTGTCAATAACAGGACAGACGCATGAAAAACTGTCGTCAATTAGTTTTACAATAACAAATTGTCCGCTCTCGTTCATTTATTTTGACGCATCGCATAAATTATAAATTCATGTGTCTATCCGCTTATTGACAATGACAATTAGCCAATGAGCACGCGAGAATTTCTGCAGTTATCGTAAAAAAGTAACTTGAGAGGGACTAAGGCCTACATGGGAAATTAACTCTCTTATCCTTTATCCTCTTTTATAGAAAACCCGTCCTAACATTTTCTCGATCTGTGATCTGTTTAACAGCTTTTTCTCCGTGGCGTTCTTGGTAAGCTTTTTTCACCTGTCTAACTCGTTTCAAGTAAATAGTGATATTGGTCCTCTGCAGTTGTCATTAATGAAGATGTGTCAAGATGTGGGCAAGTTCTTGTTGCTGTTTCTTTTGGTTTTCTTGTCATTTTCCATGGCCGTTCGTAAAGTTTACTCACAGTTTGAACAGATCACTGACCTGTATCCCGCCAAGACGAAAGAAGTTAGAGCTGCTCATGAGTTCTCTGGGTGAGTGGTTTTGTTTCTATTCCATAATCTGCTGTTTAAACATGATGTGCAATCCTCGGGTTAGGAGAGTAATGTGCCTTTAGGGCCTAATAGTTACCAATATTAACATTGTAAGTGGGTATACAACATAAGAAGACGTAGTTTCGTAGGATATCACGTGACCTCAATATGTGAGGCATATATCGCGCTATCACTGTACTGTTTTCACTTATCAATTATTGTTACTTTATTACTGTCTTGGTGGTTAGGTTCTCAGCTGGCCTAAGGAAATTGTTTTGGGCGTTGTTTGACAAGACAGACTTGGAAGCTTTTGAGATAAAGTCAAGCACATTCTATGTTACTCAGACCACTGGCGAGACCTTGTTTGCCTTTTTCAATATCGTCGCCATTTTGATCTCTCTTAACATGCTCATTGCCATGATGTCGAACTCTTTTCAACAAATAGCGGTGAGTACGATTACTCTAAGATAAGAGAATCTCGGGGAATAGAAACTAAGTCTACTGTCTTGTCTAGAGCATTTATTTTGTTCCCTGGATGTTTTTGAACGCATAACAACTTGCGCGCATGGATACCCCAGGAGTGCGGATGGCTAAGAGAGAAGTGGCCGAGGACCACAGTTAATGAAAGAGCAAAGATTTACATCCTGGAGAGAAGCAGAGACAGGATTGATGGCGCCATTGTTCTTGAGGAGAGAGGGAAGAAAGAATATTTGGCCCTGCTTTCGTTTGTAGTGATGTCTTGAAGGTTGTCGAGTTCAGTAGTTGTTTTTTAGAGGATTTTTTTGCCATTACAAAATGGAAGATGAGTTAAAAGGTTGTTGTGTCTCAGAGAACCCCCCCCCCCCACCACCACCACGCGCGCTCCACCTCCTCGCCACCCCGTCTTTTTCTCGCCGTAGCTAAGACACCATGAATTAAGTACCCCTCTCCGGATCCATATGAAGTTTCAAGGGTACCCAGTTTGATTTGAGTTTATTCTGTTTAACTTGCATCAATCTAGGATGATGCTGACATTCAGTGGAAGTTTTCTAGAACAGGCATGTGGATGCAGTATGTTGACAAGGGAAGTGTCGTTCCGCCGCCGTTTAACCTTCTGCCCAGCGGGAAGTATTTCATTGAATTCTGCAAACGCTGTTACGACAGGATAAAATCTCAAAAGGTGCGTAAGACGTTGTTGCTTTATAATTCGCTTTTGTTTACCCGGTTTTGACAATCGAGAATTTGACCTCACAGGTGTTACGCGTGGAGAGTGTTATCATATATTATAAAGTGCAGTATATTTTCGTGGTGAAAGTAAAAGTATAGTAGATCAAAACCTTTTTGAACAAATCGTAACAATTAAGGCATCACTAATGTATCAGTTGTAAATTTATCACAACCCTGCGGCCCGCCCTACTAGGGGTTTCCGTCATTTTATTGTCATTATTACTTTCAAGACTTGACTGCTCGGTATGGTATATACACTTGATACATTCACTTCATTTGTTTTGATGGCTGGGTTGCCTGCTGTTTTCTTGTGGCGGGCGGTCATTCATGAACTTTTTTTAAATTGCAGAGAGAACGTTATGATGACCTGGAGTCGAGTGAAGAAGTGATTGAAGAAGACGAGGATATGCTTGAGGTAATGAAGTAGACAATGGAAATAGTCTCAGTGGTCCATACAGCCGGAGCTTTTCCTGGTTTCTGTAGTATAACGTAAAGAGGAGTATATCTACTTCCCCCGTACATTTGATGCTACAGTCCATCGCAGGGTTACCCTCGGCATTTAATTCTCCAGTACTTTTTTATACACCTTGGTAGAGAGAGGCACTGTGAGGGAAAAGTGTCTTGCCCATGCAGGAACGCAACGCAAAAATGACCCCGGCCACGGCTCGAACTCAAACCACTCGATCCGGAGTCCAGCGGTCTATTAACCATGAGGACACCGCACCTGTCACTCGTGGCTTACTTACTAGCCGGGAATACTATATAAGCCCTGTTTTAACTACAAATCTCGAAAATATGTATCTGTTTCGATAATATTAAGACATCCTACAGGGATATCTTAACTGATATGGAACAAAACTCTTCGTATGGTCACACGGACTAAAATGAATAACAGTCATCACTGAAATGTATCCGCAACATTCCTCGTGTTTTTTACGACCCTAGCTTCTTCGTTTTACGTCTGATTGATTAAGTGCAACATTGTAACCAAAAACAGTTCCGTACTAAACTTCGTTTGTCGTGAACCTTGACGAACTTCCCCCAGGGTAGGGGTGGGGGAGACTTACAGGTTAAAGGATGGAGATGTTTATCTTTTCGATTGAAGGAATAAATTGACGATTTTGGTCTCAATAATCCACCGAAGTATGTTTTAGGATTGTCGTTATACTGTGTCGATGGTTTAGACAGATTGGTGTAGAACCTACAAAATTTCTTAATGTCTTTATTGTCATTAGTATCACTACGTGTCTGTAAATATTCAATTCGGATTTCAAATCGGCCGACGGGCATCCCTGCTCCTTTAACATGACAACCCCCCTCTTCGGCGGGACAACAGCTTTAATCTCCTTGCATATTCTTGTTGTTTTATAGCGTGACAAAGTCCTGAAGAACCTCATTGATCGCTACTTTTTCAGTTCTCGTCAGGCAAGAGATCGACGTCTGCTCAATAATGTACTCAAAGCTTTCGGAGGAAACAGTCAGGTTAGTGACGTCACACATCAGATAATTATGACGTCATGGATCAAAACACGGACACTCTTTGGGTGACTCATGGACGACTTGCGTGCTTTGAACATATTGTCAACCAACATAATCACGAAATAATCGGAAATCAATTCAGAGAGCGAAATACATATCTGCACTAATAAAATAAATTTTAATATTTAGAGAAGAAGCCAAATAAGCCGTAGCTGGTTTCATGCAGGTCCTCTGTCTTGGTCGAATTGAAATTTGGAGATGTTGGTTTTTGCGGAGGAAGGAAACCGAAGAAAAAAACCCTCGGAGCAAGGCGAGAACCAACAACAAACTCAACCCACGTACGGCAACGGGCCTGCATCGAACCCTAGCCGCATTTGTGGGAGGCGAGCGCTCTCACCATTGCGCCATCCCTGCTCCCCGGTATAATAGTTCTAGTATAATACGTAGGTGACCGCTTAACGTATAGTCTTCCTCGAAGCCTTTACTTGTTTCGTTGCAACGTAACGCTGCTCCTCGCCAAGTGAGCAGAAGCGTTGTGTGATGACCCAAATAATGGCTGGGAATTAGACAATGCAGGGTTGACCAGACTCTGAAGCGGTGAAGTGGTTATAAAAGAAAACGTTACTTCAATGGCTTTGGCCTTCTTATTATCTGATCATGTTCAGTCACTCTGTATTCAATGTTTGGCTTCTGGTTGCAGGACGAATCGTCGACCGCCAAGGACTCGTCACCAGCTTCCGAAGAACAAAAGCCGAAAACGTTGGGATGGCTGAGTCGCTTACAACAAAAATAAAATCATTTTTTTTGGTAGAGTTACAAAAAATAACGTACATAATTCCTTTAGATTCAAGAACTTGTTTAATCATTGGTTATAAGGTAAAAATAGAAGCATCATGTTGAGTTGCTCTCCATCAAAGGGTTTCGTGCCATTTGGCTCGTCTCATGACCTGCTATGTCCAATTGACTACATCAAGTCGACAATGATGTCCATACTATTTCATTTAGAAATTTTTAAGAATTCTTTTATCTTAAGCCAGATTCACATTGTAGCTTGTGACTGTTTGTTCCTTTTAGCTGCGCTGCTGTCCTTGCTTTTGGTGTCAGAGGGAGCGAGTTTTATAACGTGTTCGGTTTTGTACATGTTCACAGTTTCAAACGCGCATTAAAAGGAAAAATACCCTGATATAATTTTCTTGTTTCTCTCTATTAATATATTTTTCTCGTTGGTTGAATTTTCATTAACCTCGTAGCCATATTTATGCGTTAGGTGAAAAAGACGATTATGCAAATTTTAATCAAAATGTTACTTGTGATTAGTGGTCAATCAATTACAACGAATTACTGAGATAATCTTGTTGCGAACAACAGCAAACGCGTCCTGTTCTCTGCTGGTGAGGGTTGTCCAATACGCAGTGTAAAGGTTATAGTCCGCTTCTAGCTTTGGAAAATTGGAATGCAGTGTCATTATCAGTGGTCTACCGAATACGGAGCCGCCCAAGAAAGTAAAGACGACGGTGACGGCGACGACGACGACGCCTAGTCACATTTTACCTTCGAATTTCGCATTGTCTACATCTGTTCAGTGTACTGATGGCTCTAAAATCGTGCTCAGGTGAAATATTTGCGAATGGAAATTCGAATAATTAGCCGTGTCGTTTGCGCTCCTCAGACTACGCAGAACTTGGTCATTTCGCGTTGTTGTTTTACAGAGGACGGCAAAGAAATGTGCAAAGTTTGATAACGCAAGTGTACAGCCATTGTTTTCCTCTTTATACCTTTTGTTTGGTGGCGTTCTCGTTGCCATCGTCGCCGTGGTTTGCTTAAGTTCCCTTATATCAGTAGTCTACAGAACCCTGAGCCGTTCAAGAAATGCCATTTCCTTTCAGTAGAGTTAGTAGTTTTCTATTATTATTAGTTTTCAGGTTTCGAAGGTATATGAAAACAAACCTCAGCGATTTATATCTTTAAAATGGATGGCTTTTTTTGAACCCTCGTTAAAGTTAGGTGTTTGAATAATAATTGGTCTCATTACTAAACAACGTAAATGAATCACGGAGGTGGAACTAAAGATGCTGCTCAACCGTAAAGAGAAACCGCATGTCTTCTATTAATTCCTCAAACTTCCAACAGATCTGTCTATACATCAGCGGACTAACCGCCTCGCTAAGTGTTATTGTCGGCTTTGAACATCGAAAAGTCGATACGACGCTTATCTTGGTTAACGTTCTACATAGAAAAATGTCTGCCTCATTTGAAGCAGAAGAGATATCAAACAATCGAAATGTTTCATTTCCTCCCCAACAAAACTCAACAATAGCTATTGAATTAGACGAAATGGAAATATTGTCTGGTCCTCTGAGTGCTGATGAAGAAGCATTTTTTGAAGCTGTTCAAAGCGGCGACAAAGAGTCAGTTCAGACGTTACTACATGACAAACAAGTCGACGTCAATTGCAGAAATACTAACGGAGAAACCGCGCTACAAATAGCCGTTGATGAGGAAGCAATCGATATCATCAAAACGCTCCTGGAAAATCAGGCAGAAATTGGTTCAACGTTGTTCCAAGCTGTTAGGAACAATTCCTTGCAGTGCGTCAGGATTCTCGTGGCATATGATTCGAATCAGAAAATCAGCACTGCAAAAGAAAGAAGTTCAGCAACGACATCGAAAACACTAAAATGCTCAGGGATGTTTGATGAGTTTCTGACGCCGCTCGGCTTGGCTGTAGTGAACGGAAACTACGCAATTGTCGAATTTCTCGTCAGCAAGGGATACAGAGTAGAAGATCCACAATCGCAGAAAGCTCAAGATGCCTCCGAACGAAGTGTAAAGGAATCGATGGCCAGGCTTAAAGATTCTTTGGTAAAATTGAACACTTACAGAGCTCTAGCAAGCCCTCTGTATATATCTCACCTATTTCTGCACCAAAGCAAGCACGTGGGTTTACGCAACGCTGAACATGCAGCCAGCGACCCCTTGTTCCGATCTATAGTATTAAAGAAGAAACTGAAGGAATTATCAGTCAGCGAAGACGAGTTTCGTGATGATTATCGGGCCCTTTCAGCTCAGTGTGAGAATTTTTCAATTCAGTTGCTTGATGAGTGTAGAAATCTTGAAGAAATCGCTGCTGTTATGGACATGCCGGAACTTGAAAAGATGGAAGAGGAAGTACATTTGAGAGAAAAAGAGAAGCGATTGCGTGTTCTAAACCTTGCCATAAAACATCACAGCGTCAAGGTAAGCTAGACTTCAATACCTAATTGGATTTATAAACGTGTTTTTTTTTTTTTTTTCTGTTCTCGTTATGTCGGTTGTCTGTTCGTACTTGTGTACTTCAGAACTTCTAGCCTGTGTACAAATGCTGTGTAGACTGATTTTCGCTAGCCCGTGAATTAGCCGCCCATTCGAGTAATAATAGGGAACGGGTTGGAGCGCTGTACGTTTGTGAGAACACGCCCGCGACACAAGCATTCCACTTTGTGGCGCGTGTCACACTGCTTCAGCTACCAACTCGCCTCCAATTATTACTACTCGAGCGCCTGATTTTCGCCTTCTGTTTCCGGTGTGAAACAACAGGCAGTCTTTAGCTGAGCTAAGATTTTTTTCCCAAATCAAGGGAGTTTATAAACATCTGTGCGTGCGTGTTCATTAGTATTCGGTTCTCTGTAAAAAGCGAACCGGGTGGCGGATGGGAAAATGCGGATGACAAAATACAGATGACAAAATGCGGATGGAAGAAGGCGGACGGAAAAATGCGGAAGGAAACGTGAGGATTGAAAATTGCGAGTGACAATATGCGGATGATACAATCCTAATGAGGGGAAATTAACCCATGAAGTTTTCATCCGCATTTTGTCATCCGCAATTTTCCTTCCGCATTTTGTCATCCGCATTTTTCCATCTGCATTCAGTGTCATCCGCATTTTGTCATCCGCATTTTGTCATCCGCATTTTGTCATCCGCATGTTGTCTTCCGCATGTTGTCTTCCGCATTTTGCCATCCGCATTTTGCCATCCGCACTTTGTCTTCCGCATGTTGTCTTTCACGTTTTGTCATCCGCATTTTGTCATCCGCATAATGAGGGGAAATTAACCTATGAAGTTTTCATCCTAATTTTGTCCTCCGCAATTTTCCTTCCGCATTTTGTCATCCGCATTTTTCCATCTACATTTAGTGTCATGCGCATTTTGTCATGCGCATTTTGTCATGCGCATTTTGTCATGCGCATTTTGTCATGCGCATTTTGTCATGCGCATTTTGTCATGCGCATTTTGTCATGCGCATTTTGTCATCCGCATTTTGTCATTCGCATTTTGTCATGCGCATTTTGTCATCCACATTTTGCCATCCGCATTTTGCCATCCGCATTTTGTCATCCGCATGTTGTCTTCCGCATTTTGTCATCCGCATTTTGTCATTCGCATTTTGTCATGCGCATTTTGTCATCCACATTTTGCCATCCGCATTTTGCCATCCGCATTTTGTCATCCGCATGTTGTCTTCCGCATTTTGTCATCCGAATTTTGGCATCCGCATTTTGCCATCCGCACTTTGTCTTCCGCATGTTGTCTTTCGCGTTTTGTCATCCGCATGTTGTCTTCCGCATTTTGTCATCCGCATTTTGTCATCCGCATTTTGTCATCCGCATTTTGTCATCCGCATTTTGTCATCTGCATTTTGTCTTCCGCATTTTCTCATCCGCATTTTGTCATCCTCATTTTGTAATCCATATTTTGTCATCCGCATTTTTTTATCCTCATTTTGTCATTGGCAATTTGCCTTCCTCCTTTTGTCATCCGCAATTTTCCATCCGCGTTCAGTGTCATCCGCATTTTTCCGTCCGCTATCCACCATCCGGTCGTCGTTTTACGGAGACCCTTGGTATTCTGTTGTTTGCTTTAAATGACAAACTATCGATTACGCAGACTAACAATCATTGACTGTTAGCAACTATTATATTCTGAAGTACTTTAAGCGAATTAAAAAGCGAAAATAAAGACAACTCAAGTGATAATTGTGCACCGCTGATTGATGCCAGAACCAATAATATATAGATTTAGCCAAGCCCAAAAGCGGAGCTCCTGATAACAATAAGTTAAGCTGGCTTGAGCCTGCGATCCAATCAAAAACTAGTCCCTGTGCAATGGTCAACTTCAAAAAAACACGTAACCTCGAAGAGCTCTAAACCAGGAGCCATAATTGATTATGGCTCCTGCTCTAAACCTGAGTCCGCCATATACGTCTCGTGATACTGGTCAGCACATGACTTGTTTTGACAATTGTCAATTAAGTATGGCTGCCATGTTTTCTATTTCTATACAAACATGTGGTTTTGTTCCTATAGCTTTGGTGCCCCGCTTAGCGGCCCTTCGGGCCGCCGGGGCTCCGCTATAACTGAGCAAATTTGCGGAAGGTCTAATATCAACCATCGTGTTCGAGTTTAAGTAACTCAGAAGCTGTCAGCTCGGTAAACCTAAATAAAGCATATTATTATCCAACTGCAGCGAATACCGTCCAAATAACGGTACAAATATACAGCGATATTGTACAGTTGTTTCTACAGTAAAAAACCTGTTTGCCACACGGGCTCGTCAAAATACAAACAACGAGTACAAATATGCAGCGATACTACACACCAAAACATATAATAAGATATATTAAACAAACAAACAAACAAGATAATAGACCAACAGTGGAATAAGCTATGATAAAACACTGAAACATGCCCACACACACAGAAACCGGCATAAACAACTCAGAAGCACAATAAATGAAACATACTTGTACTAATCAAGAATAGCTTTGTAAATTCTAAAATGGCGCTTTTGTTAGTTTGCCAAAAGACTGACCTCTTCAAACTATATTTTTAAAACCAAAAGTTAATCTCACTGAGAGGATTTTGCTAGAATGTCATATATTCAAGAACAAAAGCACATTCAGGTGTACAGCTCTAGGCTATAAATCTAAAGTGCTGGAAACTCTTTTGAGCCACCTTAAATTGATGTCTAGTAAGTGTATTTTTAAAACAACAATTTATTTCTGCTTCTTATGTTCCTCTACACTCAAACTTTTCCTACATGTTTTTTCAGTTTATAGCTCACCCTTACAGTCAAGTGATGTTGAATTCAGTCGTGTACAAGGGAACATCAGGATGTCGTCAACTGTCTTTTCCCATTAAACTTGTTCTGGTCATGTTGTACACCATTGTTATGCCGCTGTGCATGTTGGGATATATGCTTACTCCGTCCAACCGTTTTACAAAGAAGCTGGAGATACCGCTGTTCAAGCTGATGAGCCAAGCCTCCTCTGTTCTATGGTTTCTGGTTATAGTAACAATGTCAGCCTTCCAGGATAAATATGACACGTTTTTACGTCTGTCACCACTGAGTAAGTTGACTTTAATGTTGGGTTTATTTTTATAGCTTTGATTTTTAAGTTTGTTGTTTTGAAACAAAGTTTTTGTAGCCAGTACATAATATGCCGTATCCAGGCTGTAAAGTATTCTTTCAGTTTAGTATGACTTCTTTTCATCTATTCTGTAACGTGACTCAAAACTACACCATTCAAAATGGCGATCCAGTAAAAACACATCCCAAAACGAGGCGCACATAATTATTGAAGGCGGGAACCGAAACGCATACATTACATCTCTCTTCTTACCGAATGAACGGAATAAACAATTAGTACAACTAATTGCCCCCAAGAGTGTTTTTCGCAATGGGTTCATAAGTCAAGTCTCACAGGTGGCTTTACGACTCGACCGGATCGGATGACGTATGGTTCATTGCAAGATCCTAGGTCTGTGGGTAGGGTGTGGGTTTTTGGTTAAGCATCGCTTCTGATTCTGTCTGTTCAACACTTTCGTGACCTTCCGAAGTGGTTGTGGAAGTTTCTGGTTTGTCACCTTGTCCCCCTGGATTTTCTTTTGCGCATAGGGATCTTGTTCCTGCGATACTCACTTCCATTAATGGTACGCACAGTATAAGACATCGGGGTGCTATGTTGGCCCAGAACGGTGGCAGGCTTCCAATTTCCTGACTTGGTTTGAACATGAACTTGTTTACCACTTGCAAGGGGTTTCAGCTCTTTAGCACCCTGATTATAGTAATTTGACAAAACAATCCCCTGTGACTGGCCTGTTTTTGGTCCATTCTCTCTCTGGCAAGATCAGGATGGACAACGCTTGGTCTGAGGTGGTTGCTTGTGGTGGGGAGTATAGAGCACAGATTTCTGCTCATCAAAAGTTGGGCTGGTGTAGCTAATGCATCTAATGGGGCATTTCTGTATTCTAATAGACTCAGGTATGGATCTCTTTTCTCCAACTTGGCCTTCTTCAGGAGCTGTTCTGCAGTGTGAACGACCTTCTCGGCCAGACCATTTGATTGAGGGTATGTGGGACTGCTTGTGACGTGGCTGAAATCCCACTCACTGGCGAACCTCCCAAATTCCTGTGCAGAAAATTGGGGGCCGCTGTCGGACACCACTTTCGCAGGGATGCCGTTCATGCGAAGGTGGCTTTTATCTTGTTGATTACGGCCGAGCTAGTCGTTGTGGGCATCCTTTCCAATTCAAAATATCTACTGTAGTAGTCGACTACTATCAGATAATGTTCATTGTCAAGTTCAAACAAATCAGTTGCGACATTTTGCCATGGACGATCAGGTAGTTTGTGTGCGATCATTGGTTCCTTGGGATTGGAACTCTGGTGTTCTGTGCAGGCTGGACAATTTGAGACAACATCTTCGATCTGACTGTTCATGCTGGGCCAAAACATGACCTCCTTTGCTCGACTTCTTGACTTTACCATGCCCATGTGTCCTGTGTGGATTCGCTTCACCATGCCTTTCCTGAGCGCTGAGGGAACGACTATTCGTTCTCCTTTGAAGACTAAGCCTTCCATCACCGAGAGCTCATCCCTGTAGTTCCAGAAGGGCTTTACTGACGGTTGGCAACTGCTTCTGTCGTCTGGCCACCCCTCTTTGATGACTGCAATTAACTGTTGCATGTCAGGGTCAGATGCTGTACTAGCTTGTACGTCCGACATCTTTTAGTCGGAGACTGGTAAGTTCGCCACAACTAGATCGCCTTGAGCATCGGAAGCCTCACGTGTGTAATTGGTTTCTCTAAGGTGCAGACGCGACAACGTGTCAGCTACCACTTGTTTTCAATCTTAGTTTTCACATTCATGATACATCAAGAGAATATATATGTATCTTATTAGATGTTTTAGTGTGCAGTATCGCTGTATATTTTTACGAGTTGTGCCGTATTTTGACGAGTCCGTAGGGCGAGTCAAAATACAAACAACGAGTAAAAATATGGCTGGGAGGTCGGCTGGGAGGCCGGCTGGGAGGTCTGTATAGTGAAAAACTGTGACCGAGGTCTTGAAAATGCTGCCCGAGGCCGCAGGCCGAGGGCAGTATTTTCAGGCCTGAGGTCACAGTTTTTCGCTATACGGACTGACCCTAAGCCGGACAATAACACGTTTATCTTTTTTTCTTGGCTTACGCGCCGTCTACAAACCATTCGTAAAAAAATCTAACGAGTGAACGAGCGAGTAACTCAAATACTAGACAAAGAAAGGTGTATTAAAGAACAGATTTATTTCGAATTACTTTATGTTAGTTGCATTAAGTTCACCAGTTAGGTTCTCCTAAAGTGTTTTTCCGGTGTGAAATTTCGTGCAAAGTTTGAAGTTGTACTACGAAAGGAATTTCTGTCAGTCGTTGCGAATCACTCGAAATCAGACTTTTCTACCGTAAATTGAGTAGCAGATAGGGAGGAAATTCGTTAAGTGTATTCCACAGAAATTCTCTCAAATACAGCAACGATCAGAGAGATAAACTCGACTGAAATCGGCTCATTTTGTACTTGAAAATTGTACAGAGAGAGACATGCAGGATTACGCACCATTACAGCGCCGAGCTACAGATTATTCACTAATCTGCCAGCAGATTAGTGAATAATCCGTAGGTTGGGCGCGCAATGCATGATTTCCAAGAGCAATGTCAAGTTCACGTAAGAACATGGCTTGTCGAAAATAAACTGTGTTCGGTGCGATAATGCGTTTGTCGTTATTTTATTTAAAACAATGTATAATAAAACAATTATGAGATTCCGTTTTTCTGATATCCGAAATAATCAAGGTCTCGGTTAGTGTTATCAGCTTTCGGCTTCGGCTGATAACACTTACCTCGACCTTGATTATTCCAGATATCACAAAAACCTCATCCAATAATTGTTTAATATTAGTACGGTTATTTGGACGGTATTCGCTGCAGTTGGATAATAAGTTCTCTTTACCTGGCTGCGAAACAATGTTAAGGTTCAGGCAAGGAAAAATAAAGCTATATACTATACTTTCAGAACGAGCACGGGATCCCTTCTTATTAATTTTCCAAACCTTTTTTTTTTTTTTCTTCCTAGCTATAATCACTGGAATCTGGGTGATAGGAATCGCTGTTCAGGAAATCAAACATGCTCTGCACCAAGGGAAGGAGCGATACCTCTTTGCATGGTGGCACCTCGCTGTAATACCCATGATCATGTGCTACATTATTTCTGCTGTCCTATGGATCGTGGGCTACGCATTCATTGGCCCGGATTCAGGTTCATGGACCATGCTACTGGGCTCCACTTCACTCGCCCCATACCACGTCCTGCTGTTATCTAACAGTTTCTACTCCTTCGCGGTGATTCTGACATTCTTTGAAGCTTCCCATGTTCTTCTGGTTGACTCCACCTTGGGACCGCTTCACTTATCGCTCATGAATATGTGCAAAGATATCGTGAAGTTTTTCGCGCTTTGTGCCCTCAACGTTTTTGCGTTTACTCTCGCTATGAGAAAACTGTACTCACAGTACGTGCAGACCTCGACTCTGGTCACAAAGAACAGTAACAGCACAACAAGCCACACCTTTGAAAGGTATCTTACTCTGTCTCTTAACGTTGCAAGCACTAAATATGATTATTGATTAATAAAGTTAAGTTATCGTTGCGTAAGAAGTGTAACCTTAACAAGATAACCAAGGTTTCCATGACAATCCAACTGAGTTGTCTCTGTGATATCACCAGGCCTGTTTGGGTAGCATGTTATTACGCTATATTCATGAATGATCCACGTATACATACAACAGCAGCAGCAGGCTAATTTCGCGTACTAGCTTTGCTTTCCACTGGTCGCACTTTCCTGATTAGAGTTTTAATTGTTCTTTAGTTTTTGCTGTGTGTTTTCTTAGCAGCTGAAGTCAAGGTGATAAATTTGGTTTTTGTTTAACAATGATTAGAAAACTATTCTAAATGAACGAATGATATAAAAACTTTTCCTTTTTCTTGCTTGTCAGAATTGAGGGAGCATTTAGCACCTTATTTTGGGCATTGTTCGGGCACGTAGATATGTCCACCTTCAAGACCAGTGACCATGCCCAAATAACCGAAGTCACGGGGCATTTGTTGTTTGCTGCATTCTGTATCGCTTCCGTGTTGGTTGCTATGAATCTTCTCATTGCCATGCTCAGTAACACCTATAAGAAAGTGGATGTAAGTTTTATATTAATGCATGGTAAGCCACTAGCTCTCTGGAAGCATTAAGCCTGTTGATTTGCAATTGGTTTCTTTAGAGTTAGAGGTATTTTTATGATCTGTTGTGTGTTGTTTCAAGAACCAATGGTCATACCTCGTTCCCAAAAGTAATGGAGGGCGTAGTTTGAGACAGTGTCTTAATGACAATCTGCCGGAACCCGAGTTCACACGAAATTTGACCACTTAACTTATTAATTTTACCTTTCAAACGTCTTTGTTTTTGATCGGGTCAAATCGCTTTAATATGTCCAGGTTTAAACGTTAATAAGATGCACACTCTTCATAATATTCAAACAAACAAGCAAATTTACTGATCCTTACCAAGAAAAAAATTTCCTAGTTTAGCATTTGACCATGATCCGGCCATCTCATCAGTACGGCAAAACGTCCAACTTTAAAAGTATCGTTTGTAGCGATTGAAAACACTGTTTTCGTGAGGCTCACATGTTAAATAATTCACTTTCTAAGATGCTTATACTTAATTCAGAACCAAATATATCAGGGAAAAGACGATATTACCCAAATTTGAGGGACTTACCTGAACAAGAAGGGTGTCGTCTGTTTTTCCGGTCTTCACATGTTTATGAATCTATAATTCGTTTCAACAGACGACTATATTTTCTGACGTGCAATTTCAATTAACTGTGAAGTGGCCTCTCTCTCAGACAAAGCCTCTAACTGTATTTCTTCTTACAGGAGGAGAGAGACATTAAGTTCACGTTTGCGCGGACCCGTGTCTGGATGTATTACGCCAGTGAGATCAGTGCTCTGCCTCCTCCGTTTAACCTATTTCCCGTAGACAAGGCCGCTATGGCGCTTAAATGGCTCGCCAGACGATACCACTGGATTAGAAAAGTAAGTTTCCGTCCAAGAGCATTGAACATTTGTGCCAAAAGCTAGTGATAACATGCCTCCATAACATGCCTGGCTAGTAAATACAGGATTATACATACATTTATTACATGGCTGTGTCTCACAAGGACTGGGAACTACCGAATTCACGAATTTGATTGGCTGAAATCGATATTGACCGCGGTCTAGATTTTCCCATCTAGACCGGCATCTAGACCGGCATCTAGACCGGCAGCTAGACCGGTTTCATTTTGCGTTGAAAAAGTAGCAAACTAAAATACAAAAATGTTCACCATTTTCTTTTATTTACTTCTCATGACAAAAAAAGTAGAGAGGACGAGCAAATTTCGGCAGGTTTGAGTTAAGCTCATCGCCGTTCGCAAGCAAAATGTCAGCTAGTACAAACCAGTTACATTAAACGAATTAAAGTTTTCTTCTTTTCCATATAATAAACATCTTATTAACCGAGCTAAGTCGGTCTGTATGGGAGAATCTTGACCTCGGTCGTGTGTACAGACGTCACTGCGTTCGGTCTGTACTCACGACCTCGGTCAAGATTCTCCCATACAAACCTCCTGCTCGGTTAATAAGAGCTAAGTACTAATTTCTCGCACATTTTGATATTCTAATACGTATGGAGAGATATGTGTTCAATTCCTTTCTTTTGTAGTGTCTTGGACGTTTTGGAAGTGAGCAAAATACTACCAGAGTGAAGACAAACGAGAAGAGAGTAAGTATTTCTAGGACAAAATAGCCGAGTGTTGACTTGAGTTCGATACTCTTGGCACGAAATGCGTTGATAGTTTTTGCTTGAATAGCACTTTTTACAAAAAACACCTGTTTCGTTTCTTTCGTTTAGCGCCGAGTCGTCATCAAAAATCTGATTCATCGCTATTTCTCCGCGACTAAAAAAACACAAAACGACGAGCCCGAAGAAGAATCTCCTCCTCCAGAAGAGATAAAGCAAAAACTAATGGAGGTCACAAAAACATTACAGAGCCTGCAAAATGCGATCAAGCGGTTTCGTCATCAGACCCCAACGGTAAGCTATGATGTGTTAAGCACTAAAGAAGCGAGGCAATAAGGGCAAAAGTTAACAAAACCGCTTTTAAACAGTTTTGTTAACATTTAATTTTAAAAATGCTGAAAAGAAGATCGAACGATGAGTTCATAAAGAGCCACACGCGACTCTTTTCCGTCGTTATATACAGTGTCTGACGCAACAAACACAAGCTCTTCAAGTACAAATATCAATTTGGTAAACAAAGTCCAGGAATTGTCATATTTACCTTTGAAAAGATTAGAGTAACTGCACTTCAGCGCTTTGTGATCTCACGGAGCGAATTTTGCGTTTAAAAGGAAAAAAGGGTGTGGTCATTAATTAGGTTCTGTGGGTCAACGCGTGGCTAAGTTTCATAAAGAGCCACACGCGACTCTTTTCCGTCCTTATATACAGTGTCTGACGCAACAAACACAAGCTCTTCAAGCACAAATATCAATTTGGTAAACAAAGTCCAGGAATTGTCATATTTACCTTTGAAAAGATTAGAGTAACTGCACTTCAGCGCTTTGTGATCTCACGGAGCGAATTTTGCGTTTAAAAGGAAAAAAGGGTGTGGTCATTAATTAGGTTCTGTGGGTCAACGCGTGGCTAAGTTTCATTGCGAAGGGAAAAGGTTTTTTTTTAAATTCAAAAATTTATTGGGAAACAAAGAGCCAACACTGATACGTACGGAAGTCAACAAATTAAGGCAGCATTATCGCTTTTGCTATGGCTTCGCGAAATACGATGCATTCACCAAAGTACTAAATTTTAGTTTGAGATTGAGCCAGTCCAGATCAAGCCAGGTGAATTTGGTATGGCAATCATAAAATCACTGCTCGTTTGTATTTTACCGAGGTTTCTGTCATCAGTGTTCCTATTAACACTTTTCAATAATTCGCTATTGTTTTTGCTAACGTAACCCCCTTCATTGATCACTAATTGTATCGGTGCGAGAGAGAAAGATAACGTTGTGAACCGGACATAATTCTTCTGAACGACTTAAGTTTGTTAAACTATTTTACGGCTTCGTTTAAGAACGAGGAGGGGGTGTGCTGGGAAAGTTTTAGTATTTTACTGCATCAAAAAAGTAACATGAAAACTTGTAACTTCTGTGACCCTTCCTCTGCTCACCAAAACAAATAATCCGCTGGATTCCACATGCCATGGGCATTTTTACTGTAGACCTCTACGTTGGTACTATGATTTCACGAACAGATTTCGTATTACATTTTGCGTTATTGCATTATCCGCTAGAAAAGGTATTACATTTTGCGTTAATACTAATCTCACTCTTTCAAGGAATTCATGCATACTTAGAGCTTACTATAGCTAGTTTTCGCCTTTTTTTCTTCTTTCAGGATAAGAGAAACAACCAAGAAACTCAAGTAAAGAATGAAGCAGTCCTTTTGAGGGAGCAAGACTCTTAAACGAACCGCTTAATTTGATCTCGACTAAGTCACTTCAAAATGAGCGAATAATGGGATAAATAGGATTATTTCTTGTCTGATGAATTAATTAGTGTAGAAAATCAACGCATTTACTCAGGAGCCAAAAGCAGTTGACACATTATGATGAGCATAAATATTTTTGACCATTTTTAGCTTTGTTTTTAATATATTTGCTGTTATCATTTTCTTCAGGCAAAAAACAGTCACGTTAACTTATCTAAGTGCCAAGATATTTCGCACTGTTGTGCTAATAGGGGCAATACTTGCTTCATTAGCATAAGTGACTCAGTTTGGGATCGAGCTACAAAAAGATCAGTCAATCTTTATGTTGAAACTGCACGATTAATTGTCTTAAGCAATTTTAGCCCCAAGTATTTAACCCTTTTGTGCGACGCAAAGAATGTCTGAGCTCGTTAGTGCTTTTGGTCTGGAAAGCTAATTTCTCTTTGAATATTACACCCAAAGAGCCCAAGATTTCATCAATCACTAAGTTTCACCAGCTCTTCAAATGATTGGAGTCAATTTCTAACTAGTATGATACCATCTCTGAGCAAAGTCGTCTGTTAATGAGGAGAAATGAACATAATGACGCCTGCAATGACCGCTCTATTGGGACAATATAAATTGAGAAACAAACATTGCAAATAGAACTGAGAACTTATTAAAACTTATAAGAGGTCGAAGCTAAGACTGACCTGTTGGCTATTTAGAAGACGTGGAGGAGTTACATTTGGAACACCGAACACAAATCCATCTAGTGGCATTAGGGAGATTTGAATTCGGGACCTCGGCCACGCACGCAAGAGTGCTGTGTTTTTGCATTAAAGCTCAAAGGTATATACGGCGTGTATACATCTTCAAGTGTCCATTCTTTCATTACTGTTCGCTCTTATACAATTTTAAGATCTGGCTAGATTCTTCTCACTGCGCGACATTTAAAGCTCCTGCTTACTTAGCAGCTTAAGAATTGATCTCCAATTCTGAATTTCTTCCTTGAAGTGTACTTTTATAAACTCTCTTCCCCGGCCGTTTTAAAGACACTAGGTAAAAGAGTTCGTACAAAGAATCTTTTCACCAACTGTTGAATAAGCTTTACAACGTGACTACAAAAGTCACGGCCAAAAGGCCAAAAGTCCTTGGCACACTTGTCAAGCCATATTTACTAACCATCTTTATGCCCTATGTTAAAAAAAAAAATGGTATTGCAAATTTGCAAAAATCTTGCATATAAACAACAGCAAACGCGTCCTGTTCTCTGCTGGTGAGGGTTGTCCAATACACAGTGTATAAGTTTAGCTTTGGAAAATTGGAATGTAGTGTCATTATCAGTGGTCTACCGAATACGGAGCCGCCCAAGAAATGTCATTTTCTTTCAATAAGTTTAGAAGTTTTCTAGTTTTAATAGTTTTCGGGTTTCAAAGGTGCATCAAAACAAAATTTCCTCGATTTGTATTTGTACAATGGATGACTTTTTTGAACCCTCGTTAAAGTTAAGTGTTTGAATAATTAGTGGTCTAATTACCAAACAACGTAAACGAAGCACGGAAGCGGAACTAATCAAGCTGCTCAACCGTAAACAAATCACGAGTCTTCAAATTCCAACAGATCCGCTTATAGTAAGAAATCAGCGATCTAACTGTCTGGCAAACTGCTATTGTCTGCTTTGAACATCGAAAAGTCCATAGGGCTTTTATCATGGTTGACGTCTTATATAGCAAAATGTCTGCCTCATCTGAAGCAGAAGAGATATCGAACAGTCGAAATGTTTTGTTTTCGCCGCAACGACAATCAACAGCAACTGTTGAACTTGACGAAATGGAATTATTGCCTGGTCCTCTGAGTGCAGATGAAGAAGCATTTTTTGAAGCTGTTCAAAGCGGCGACAAAGAGTCAGTTCAGAAACTACTACATGACAAACAAGTCGACGTCAATTGCAGAAATACTAACGGAGAAACCGCGCTGCAAATAGCAGTTGATGAGGAAGCAATCGATATCATCAAAACGCTCCTGAAAAATCAGGCAGAAATTGGTTCAACGTTGTTCCAAGCTGTTAGGAACAATTCCTTGCAGTGCGTCAGGATTCTCGTGGCATATGATTCGAATCGGAGAATCTCCACTGCAAAAGAAAGAAGTTCAGCAACGACATCGAAAACACTAAATTCCTCAGGGAAGTTTGATGAGTTTCTGACGCCGCTCGGCTTGGCTGTAGTGAACGGAAACTATGGAATTGTCGAATTTCTCGTCAGCAAGGGATACAAAGTGGAAGATCCACAATCACAGAAAGCTCAAGATGCCGCCGAACGAAGTGAAACGGAATCGATGGCCAGGCTTAAAGATTCTTTGGTAAAATTGAACACTTACAGAGCTCTAGCAAGCCCTCTGTATACATCTCACCTATTTCTGCACCAAAGCAAGAATTTGGGTCTACGGAACGCTGAGCATGCAGCTAGCGACCCCTTGTTCCGATCTATAGTATTAAAGAAGAAACTGAAGGAATTAGCAGTCAGCGAGGACGAGTTTCGTGACGATTATCGAGCCCTTTCAGCTCAGTGTGAGAATTTTGCGATTCAGTTGCTTGATGAGTGTAGGAATCTTGAGGAAATCGCTGCTGTTATGGACATGCCGGAACTTGAAAAGATGGAAGAGGAAGTGCATTTGAGAGAAAAAGAGAAGCGATTGCGTGTTCTAAACCTTGCCATAAAACATCACAACGTCAAGGTAAGCTAGACTTCAATACCTAATTGGATTTGTAATCGTGTCTTTTTTCCTCATTCTCGTTATGTCGGTTGTCGGTACGTACTCGTCATCAGACTATCTCAGAACTTCTAGCCTGTTTACAACTGCTGTGTAGAGTGATTTTCTCGCTAGCCTGCGAAATAGCCTACGTGTAGCCGTACTTAACAGCCCCGCACGAAGCGGGTTGGAGCTGTGCGCGAGAACGAGAACACAAGCGCGACACAAACATTCCGCGGTTTTGCCGCGCGTGTCACACTGCTCCAACTAACAACTCGCCTCCAATTATTACTACCTTTCGCCTTCTGTTTCCGGCGTGAAACAACAGGCAGTCTAATAGCAACTTGGGGGTCTCAAGCTGAGCTAAGATATTTTCCCGAATCAAGGGAATTTATAAACTTCTGTGCGTGTGGGGTTTTTTTATCCTAGCAAGTATTAGCCAGCCTAACAATGCCTACATGCGGCTTCCAAGATTTAACTGATAAGGAATTTAATTCATTGGTATTCTGTTGCTTGCATAACGAATCAGAGACTCGATTATGCAGATTAACCGACAATCACGGACTGTTTAATAGCAACTCCTATATTCTGAGGTACTTTGAGCGAATTAAGAAGCGCAAATAAAGACAACTCATTAGTTCTTATTGTGCATCGCCGAAGCCAGAATCCAATATAACGGAGAAAATCTGTAGACGGTCTAATATCAACCATCGTGTTTTGGTTTAAGTCACTCGGAAGGTTTCACTTCAGTAAACATAAATAAAGCATATAAACAAACAAACAAACAAGATAATAGACCAACAGTGAAATAATCTTCGATAAAACACTGAAACATCTCCACACTTTTAAACCGTGAAACACAGAAACCGGCATAAACAATCATAAACACAGCAAACAAAACATACTTGCACTTGCCATAAATAACTTGCCAAATTTTAACATAGCGATTTTGTTAGTTTGTCAAAAGGCTGACCTCTTCAAACTACATTTTTAAAACCATAAGATAATCTCACTGAGTGGACTTTGCCAGAATGTCACATGTTCAAGAACTCAAGCACTTCTTTCAGGTGTACCAGTTTAGAATGTATCTCCTAGTTTATGGTTAATTGAAAGATTAACTGAATTTGTTCTCCGATAGCATCTCTTTTAACACACATGGATACATGCTTTTCAAAACAAATTATTTGCAAAAGCTAACGTGCTGAAGAAGGCTAGCTAACTATCATGACACTTGGAACTATATGGCAGCAGATAATAATTTTCTTTTTTGCCGAGATACTTACGAGGGTACTATCAAGGGATTTGGCTTCATTTCTGGTCAAACCTGGGCTTACGTGATGACAAAGTACCAACTCTCCTACACGAAATGCTCAAAGGCACCGAAATTAATTAAGACATTCAGTGAACTGTTGAAGAAAGAGCTAAATGCAATCAGTATTTAGCCATAAATCCAAGACGCAATGGCAGAAATTGAAAATTAATGTCTGCCCCACAGTTTCAATTGAGATCACGCGTAGTATCATAGCATGATAGCATTATAGCTTTAATTTGGTACACTAGAATAGTATTGTGTGATCTCGTTCTCTGTATTTTGGTGTGTCTTGTCGTCTGTTTCTTTTGTTTTACGTCATCTGTGACCGCTGGATACCTACAGAAGAAGTTATTCAGGGCCCATGCTCCTAATATTGCCTCTTTAGAGCGATGTCTGGTGAGTGCATTTCCGTCAACAAACAGGCCGAGTGGTTTATTCCTGCTTCTTATGTTCCTCTACACTCAAACTTTTCCTACATGACATGTTTTGCAGTTTATAGCCCACCCTTACAGTCAAGTGATGTTGAATTCAGTCGTGTACAAGGGAACATCAGGATGGCATCAATTGTCTTTTCTCATTAAATTTGTTCTGGTCATGTTGTACACCATTGTTATGCCGCTTTGCATACTGGGATATATGCTTACTCCGTCCAACCGTTTTACAAAGAAGCTGGAGATACCGCTGTTCAAGCTGATGAGCCAAGCCTCCTCTGTTCTATGGTTTCTGGTCTTAGTAACAGCGTCAGCCTTCCAGGATAAATATGACTCGTTTTTACGTCTGTCACCACTGAGTAAGTTGACCTTAATGTTGGGTATATTTTTAGAACTTTGACTTTCAAGTTTGTTATTTTGAAACAAATTCTTGCAGTCAGTACTTAATATGTTATGGAGAGCAGGGATGCCGCAGTGGTGAGAGCGTTCACCTTCCACTAATGTGGCCTGGGTTCGATTCCGGCGCGCCCGGTGTCGTATGTGGGTTGAGTTTGTTGTTGGTTCTCGCACTGCTCCGAGGGTTTTCCTCCGGGCTCTCCAGTTTTCCTCATTTCACAAAAACCAGCATCTCCAAAATGTAAGGGACCCGGATGGAAACCAGCTCAGGCTGATGTGGCTTCCTCTGTCAATATTGCAATTTATTTATTTATGCCGTACCCAGGCTACCTTTAGATTCTGTTTAAAAACAAGTCATGGTGTAAACCTTCCGTATAAAATTAACCCAGCTTACATGTTGAGTTGCTATGGAAATTAAACTCATTTTTATAAAACTGAAAGTTCTGCGCCAAATACCAAATTTTAAACAGAGCTCATAGACTTATCTAATGATGTAGGTGGACAGATCCGTTTACACACAGGATTCCGGTTGCCGAAAAATCACTGAGAACTTCCCCAGCAGCAATCAACACTCCGAGAGAATACCCTTTGGAGATTTTATTGCTTTCCCTTGTAAATCACATCCTTTACCAGGGTTTTACCAGTGTTTTAACTCGTTACTGATAGTCCACGTATGGATCGTTTTAGTTCCTTCGACTCTTAATAAACAAATTAAGTTTTTGTCACGTAATGTACGAAATCTTGTTTTTAAAGTGCCAAGCTGGAGAATTTTTTTTTTTCAGTTTTTAATTGCCGCCCAATTTACATACACTTTCTTTCAATATTAGTTTAGACATTCATGATACATCAAGAAAATACCTCCTTATTCACGATTCTCGCTACCTGACTGCAAGGCAGTGTTTGGCTGCATCAGTATTGCACATTCTAGAACGAGCAAGGGATGACTAATGGTTGATTCCATACGTGTTTTTTTTAGCTATAATCATTGGAATCTGGTTAATAGGAATCACTGTTCAGGAAATCAAACATGCTCTGCACCAAGGGAAGGAGCGATATTTGTCAGCCTGGTGGCACCTCGCTGTAATACCCATGATCATAAGCTACATTATTGCTGCTGTCCTATGGATCGTGGGCTACGCATTCATTGCCTCGGATTCAGGTTCTTGGACTGTGCATGTTCGCCAGCTACTGGGCTCCACTTCACTCGCCCCATACCACCTCCTGCTGTTGTCTAACAGTTTCTACTCCTTCGCAGTGATTCTGACATTCTTTGAGGCTTCCCACGTTCTTCTGGTTGACTCCACTTTGGGACCGCTTCACTTATCGCTCATGAATATGGGCAGAGATATCTTGAAGTTTTTCGTGCTTTTTTCCCTCAACGTTTGTGCGTTTGCTCTCGCCATGAGAAAACTGTATTCACAGTACGTGCAGACCTCGACACAGGTCACAAAGAACAGCAACACCACAACAAGCCACGCCTTTGAAAGGTATCTTACCCTACCTCTAAACTTTCCAAATGCTAAATACGACAAATTATAAATGTAGTTAAACCTATCTTTACACAAGAAGTGTAACCGTAATACCAAGCTTTCATGACAAACCACCTGAATTGTCTCTCTAGCATCATCAGGCCTGGTTTGGTAGCTGGTTATTACGCTGTATGTATGCACCATCCCAGTAGACATGCAGTGTAGTAACATGCTATCCCTTGCGAGTCATTTTCCGTGCTTTGCGCTCGTCATACTTACCTGGATAGAGTTTTTAAATCATTCTTTCGTAATTGCTGTGTGTTTTATTACCAGCTGAAGTCGAGGTGATAAAATTGGTTTCAGATTATCAATGATAAAAAAAAATAATAATAAATTACTAAATAATCTTTTTTCTCTCTTGCTTGACAGAATTGAGGGAGTATTTAGCACCTTATTTTGGGCATTGTTCGGGCACGTAGAAATGTCCACCTTCAACACCAGTGACCAAGCTCAAATAACCGAAGTCACGGGCCATTTACTGTTCGCTACATACAGCCTCGCTTCCGTGTTGGTTGCACTGAATCTTCTCATTGCCATGCTCAGTAACACCTATAAGAAAGTGGATGTAAGTTTTATATTAATGCATGATCTCTTAGGAAGCATTGAGATTGTTGATTCACTATTGGTTTCTTTAGAGATAGAGGTATTTTTTATGATCTGTTGTGCATTGTTTCAAAAACCAATAGTCATCGCGGCTCGTTCCAGAAAGTAATGGAGGACACAGTTTGAGACAGTGTTTTAATGACAATCTCTCGGACCCCGAGTTGACACGAAATTTGACCACCTAACTTATCTGTTTTACCATTCAAACGTCTTTGATTTTGATTGGAACAAATCGCTTCAATTTGTTTAGGTTTGAAGGCGAATAAGATGCGCACTCTTCATAGCATTCAAGCACACAAGCAAATAGCCCATTTCCGAGTTGACCGAAGCCTCTCTATCAAAGCGAGGCCTGTTGCAAAACCATTCATATGAAAATAAATTTAATTTGCATGTGAATGAAATTTCATTTTCATATAAAAGGACGGACACCAATACTCGCTTAGAGAAAGAGGCTGAAGATGATAATTCGGAAATGGCCTAATCACTGACCCTTACCAAGAAAATTATTTTAGCTGGCAGAACGTCCAACTTTAAAAGTGCGGTTTGTAGCGATTGAAAACAGTGTTTGTGTGGGACTCACATGTTAAATAATTCACTTCCTAAGACGTCCATATTGAATTCAAAACGAAACAAATTAGGCAAAAGATTATATTACCCAAATTTGAGGGACGTACCTAAGCAAGAAGGGTGTCGTCTTTTTTCCGCTTTTTTTTTTCCTACTCTAGAACTCGTTTTAACAGACGTTTCCTCACGTGAAATTTCAATTAACCGTGAAGTGGCCTCTATAAGACAAGGCTTCTAACTGTATTTCTTCTTACAGGAGGAGAAAGACATTAAGTTCAAGTTTGCGCGGACCCGTGTCTGGATGTATTACGTCAGTGAGATTAGTGCTCTGCCTCCTCCGTTTAACCTGTTTCCTATAGACAAGGCCGCTATGGCGCTTCACTGGCTCGCAAGACGATACCACTGGATTACAAAAGTAAATTCTCTGGTGTAAATGAGTAGCGCTTATCTGATTAACCCTCGCTCCGTCTTTAGTCTTGTTTTGGTACTTAAGTACATATGAAGAGAGACGTGTTCAATTCCTTTCTTTTGCAGTGTCTTGGACATTTTGAAAGTGGACAAAATACTGCCAGAGTGAAGACAAACGAGAAGAGAGTAAGTATTTCTGCGGGGACAAAATTGCTGAGTGTTAATTGAGGTTCTATACTCTTGGCACCAAATACATTGATATTTTTTGCTTGAATTGCCTTTTCGGAGAAAAAACACTCGTTTTGTTTCCTTTGTTCTAGCGCCGAATCGTCATCAAAAATCTGATTCATCGCTATTTCTCTGCGAAAGAAAAACCACAAATCGACGAGCCTGAAGAGGAATCTCCTCCTCCAGAAGAGATACAGCACAAACTAATGGAGGTCACAAAAACATTACAGAGCCTGCAAAATGTGGTCAAGCGGTTTCGTCATCAGACCCCAACGGTAAGCTATGTGAAGCCATGACGTGTTAAGCACTAGAGATGATAGGCAATGTGGCGGAGTACACAGGGCTGGGCGTTTGGTGCAAACTACCCTGCACATGTTCTACTATTGCCATTCACAGAGAGCTAACAGTCATAAGGTGCTTAGCCTCTCCTCATCAAATAACGCGCGTTAATATTGCAGCTGTTATTGAAGCCCTCTTGAGCAGGTTGAGCAGGTTTTTGCCTCGACTTGTGATTGGTTATTTGCACCATTTTCAGACGTACGTAGGGACTGACTGTTTGTTTACCTTTGTTAACGAGTCGGAAAACCCGTTTGAACATGACTAGGAAATTTCATTTTGAGGTCAAAATTAAGGCATTTCATCAAATATCACAAGGAGTGTAGTTAATAATGATAGTCACACACTTTGCAGTAGATTTATGCCGAGTGGCAACCATGACATCAAAACATAACGAACGATGTAAGAGGTATGATATAGAGCTCGCACGCCTTTGTCAGCTCAAACAAAAATAATTTACAGGTACGTGATCATGCTAAGAAGCCTCGCAGCTCACGTCCTATAGATAAAACTAAGACCTCTGAGTCCTCGATATGGAGCGTTCCCTTTCTCCATTCCGGTCCTGTATGACAGAGCTAGGTCTGTCAAATATTGGGCTAACAGATACCTGCATCGACCACTGCCGACACAATTCTTTTTTGATATTCCCGGTAATTCGTAACGACAAAGAAGTATCATGACTAAACCGAACGAAATGATACCGGGCATTAAACTTTTTGAACTAAATAGGAAGAGCATCCAATCTCGATTGTTAATACTGAACTCACTCTTTCAAGGAATTCATGCAGACTTTAAGTTTACCATAGCTAGTTTTCGCGTTTTTATTTTCTTTTAGGAAAAGAGAGACAACCAAGAAACAGAAGCTAAGTAAAGGATGAGGCAGTGCTTTCAGTGGAACAAGAGTCGTAAACAGAGCATTGTATCTCGACCAAGTCACCTCAAAGTGAAAGAATAAGGGGAAAAATAGGAATTTTTCTTGCCTGATAAAGTAATTTTTCTAGAAAATCAACGAATTTACTCAGGAGCCAAAAGTATAGTTGGCACATCATGATGAGTATACTAAAAATTAATTAATAACATGCATGAGTGTGGTATTTTGCATTAGAAGTCAAAGGTATATACATTGTATATACATCGTCAAGTGCCCATTCTTTCATAATTGCTACACGCCCCAGCTTCATGAATGATTTCTCATTCTGAATTTTTTTCCTGAACTCTAGTTTTCGGATCTATCAATTTTAGAAGCTAAAAGGGTCCGTATAATTTTATCACCAACTGTTGAATAACCATTACAACGTGATTACAATCCTAGTCCTGGCCGAAAGTTCTCGGGACACGTGGTAAAGTATCACCCAATGAAACATACCGTGAACTGCCGCTTTTAAGCTCTGGGCTTATACAACTTTGTAAGGGGTTTTGAATGAGCTTAAATCCGGGAGGTCTTATAAGCGGCATAAAAACAAACGTTGCGAAATGAGCTAGAGCAGTGTTGATCTAAGTAATTTTTTCCATATAATGGTTTTCAATCAAGCTATAAAACATATTATATGGCTAGCTCCGCGAGCGAGCAAGATGAATCAAATCCTGGGCTGTGATTGGCTACCCAAGCAGGCAAGATGGATCTATCTTGCCCGCTCGGGACTACCCGTCGTGTCCCGCAAGAAAAATTTCCCCGAAAGCAATATAATAAATCTTTTATTGACCAAGCTTGTTCGGTCAAGATGGCTGGATATTGGCCTCGTTCTTTTTTTGCGAGTTTATGGACCGAGACGAAGTCGAGGTCCATAAACTCGCAAAAAAAGAACTTGGCCAATATCCAGCCATCTTGACCTCACACCTCGTCAATAACCCATATTTATGTCGAACCTCTATTAAGCGGCCCCCTATTAAGCGAAAACTTGTCAGCCAGCTTTTTGCCGTCCCAAGTTTTGTTGTGTTTTATTCCTCTTAAACGGCCAGGAAGATTTGAAGTTCGACGTTTTTAGCCAGATGAAGGTAAAAGAATGACAATGTGGAAACGTAATTGTTTCCTAGGCTTTTGCTAACTGGTTGGCTAATAGTAGGGCTCGAGTAGGGCATTATTCCCTCCGATGCCTACGGGCCGATCACGGGCCTGCAAAACCAAAGCAAAAAGCCATAAAGTAATCATTAACTTATTAACCTCGAACGTTCGGTCTTTCTTGGCGCCTCTTCACCAGACTCCTTCCCGCCGGTTCGCTTTGCTCTTCGCAGCTCGTGCGCGTGATTCAAAGGTGAGCCTGCTCGCAGACTAATAAGCGGCAGTTTACGATAATCTTAAAATGTGGAGTCTTAATTTAATATTCCGACCTCCCCTCCCCCCATCCCAAAGCAATGTTGGAATCTTGGGTCTACGATGGATGGACCAATATCAACATTATGTTGGGGGAGGAGAAGGGAGGTGAAAAGAAAGACCTTTTGTCAGTAAAAAGATGATTAATTGTGGCTGAAGGGCCTTATAATGCAGTCAAAGATAAATTACATTCAAAAGTATTTTATTAAACATATATTACCGCCCTTTACAAGCAAAAATTACAATTTTCTTAAGACAGTTATTTTATCTACTTTGCAACGACAAAAAACTAAATCCTTAAGTACAGAAGTGTCCATAGGATTTCAATTAATCTAATATTACGGTTGAATCATTAGGCTGCACTTCTATTATAAAAGTAACAGTAAATATACATGTATCCCTTTCTGCTTCCCACTCGGGAACAGATACATCAGAATTAAACCTTGATATATTTCTAAAATACTTTTACCACTAAATTTTAAAACTCTTTTTCAACTAAGTGTATATTTGTAATGCAGTGTATTTCTACTTATTTTACCAGGAATTCTAACTTTGCTTCTTCGCATGACTCGCAGGTGGTAAACAGTAAATTGATAGGCCCATGTGTAATTGCATACAAATTATATTTATATGCAATTATACTCCGGATCGAACAATCCGGGTTCGAGCCCTGGCCAGGAACATTGCAGTTGTGTCACCCTGCGATGGGCTAGCATCCCCGATCCCGGGAGGAGTAAAGCTGAAGATAAGGGCTGACCTAATGGACCTTTAGGCTCGATCGAACCCAGAATTACACCCAACTACGAGTAGTTAAGAAAAGTAAGTAAAACGTCGAAAAAGGGGTTCTAAAGGAATGCTAAAATTAAAGAATTTAGACAAGTTTTGCCATCTAAGAAATTTACAAATTCCTCTTTTCCTTTGTTAGTTATTCCGACCGTTTCGCATAAAATCGCACCCTTGAAAGTAAGTGGACAGTTTTCTCACGTTCTTTCTGTCTGAGAACATACAACACCAACTACATACTCTAAGAATTGATTCCCGTTTTGGCATTCGTTTGGTTCTAGGGCCGGAAAATCAGACACTACTTTAAAAATTAAGAAAATTAAGAACTACTTACTGCAAAACGCATGATCAGTTAAATACACCAAAAGGTAACCTTATCTTGCAACAACAAAAATTTTCAAAGAGACACAAAAAAACTTTGTTGTTTTGATTCTTCTATTTTCAACCATAATGTTTTTCTGAAAATCGTATGTCAAGATCAGCATTACAACGATTTACATAGTAGACTACGCTACATTTTAAATACTCTGAGGGACATCACCCATTTAACAAACTACCTTTAAAGAACTTGGAAGATTTCGTAATATTCTTCCTCGGCTCCCTTATTTATTCTCTTAATAAATGAGCTTCAATTAGAGCGGTTTTCACTGAATTGAGTGTCGTAAGACCCAAACCAAATCAGTTACTTACCAGTTAGACTGCTCAGCCAATCTCAAACCATAGTAAGACTGGTATAACCAAAACCATAGTGACTGCATGATTACTTTCAACACTCAATTGAAAACCTCTCTTGTAAAACCAAGCAATGCTAATATCCTATTGCGATTAAGAAGTTGGTGAATTGATAAATAAGAGAAATGCACGGTAAAAAAAGATTGAGTTCAACTCGTATCGGCTGTAACTTACAGGTTACATCAAGTTAAGCGGCAATGTATTGTACCGAATTGTAGTATCCCATGGCAAATGATTTTGCGATGTTTTCTTCGGTATCCTCGAAGAAATTTACTTCAAAGCTTTAAGGTAATTATGCCTTTTATAATTATTTTTTTTCGTCAATAAACGAATTCAACCAACATCATTTACATCTTCAACAATTTACTCTCAGACCTACAGAATAAATGCTACAATCGACAGGTTGAAACATCAGAGGACGGAGTTTGCAAGCATCATTAGCTGTCATTCAATGGAGATGAAACTTACGGAAAACAGCAAATGAGTGATATTGTACAAATTTTGTCTCTGAGTGCATCAGTTTCTTTTAGTCCAATCCTAAAGCATGCTCTTCAGATGTGTGAGTTCCCGGTAGCTGTCAGCTGTCTTTTCGTGTCTTCAGTTCACCAAACAGTTCTAGTCTAATGCTCAGTGCAAGTTGATGTGACTGAAGTGCGGACCTTAAGTCGTTCATTCTCCATTGTGTGTTTCCAAGTTCATAATAGCTGTCAGCTGTCTTTTCGTGTTTTTCACCAAACAGTTCTAGTCTAATGTCCAGTGCACGTTGATGTGACTGAAGTGCGGACCTTAAGTCGTTCAAACTGTATTGTGTGACTCCAAGTGAGTTGTAGCTGTCAGCTGTCTTTTCGTGTTTTTCACCAAACAGTTCTAGTCTAATGTCCAGTGCACGTTGATGTGACTGAAGTGCGGACCTTAAGTCGTTTATTTTAAGTTGTGTTGACCCAAGTGTTTGGTAGCTGTCAGCTGTATGTGGGTGCGTTTCACCAAGCAATTCCCGATTCATTTCAAGGGCGTGTTAATGTAAATGTAGAGTGGGTGTTACGCCATCTAGATTGGACCGCGTGTTTTCAAGTTTCATGATGCCGAGTCTACTGTAGAAGTTGGCCTTCTCGATGAGTTGTACTTTTAAATTTTCAAGTTGATTTCTAAGTGAATGATTTTGTGATGGAACACACGCCCAGAATTCCTGAGAAACAGTTGATGCATGCTTGAATAACTGCAAACCTGAAGCATCATCTTGTAAAAACGTTTCGTTTGCTTGCTGCTCGAGGGAGCAATGAGCCAGCTGTTGCTTTTGTTTAGATAGTAGTTCCGTTGTTATTTGAACAGCATGCTGAAGTGACTCAAAAGCAGGATCAAAAAGCATTCTTTTCAGCTGTGTATTGTTTATCTGTAAGTAACTGGCGGCAGTTGTTGCATGAGTGTAACCCAACAATTCCAGTCGTATTTCTAATGCTTTCTGGTGCGAATTAAAAGCTTCGTCGTAACGGGCGAGGTCACACTGTACCAGGCCTAGTTGGTAGTAGCTGTCAGCCGTTTTGGCGGTGTAACTTTGGCCAGTTAACTTCAGTCTTATGTCCAGGGCACATTGATGCAACTGCAGAGATAATTCATAGTTTTGAAGCTTCCGTTGCACATAACTCGCTACGTGATAGACTGTCGGCTCTTTTCGCGTCTTCTTCATTCAGATTCTTCTTTCCGTTTGTAAGAGTATTCTGCTGCTTGACGAAAGCCGATGCACAGTCTTGGTTGGAAAGAGACAATATCCCCAACCCATAATAGCTGTCGGCTGTCTTCGAGTGGTTTTCTTCCAATAACCGTTTTCTAATTGAAACTGCCGAGTTATATGACTGAAAAGCCTGGGTGTAGTCTTGCATTTTGTACTGTGTGCGTCCTAGCTGATGGTAATTTTGGGCAACGTCTTCATGTCGAGCTCCATGAATTTTCTGCCTTGCGGCAAACGCACACTTGAGATACCGAAGAGCTGAAGGATACTGTTCCATTGCGTAATGGGTGACTCCAAGTTCATGGTTGCTTTTGGCCGTGTCAGAATGCTCATCGCCTAGTAACTCCAGTCGTGTGCGATGTGCATGTAGATGTGATCGGAGAGAAGCACGGTAGGCTTCCAAGCAGAAGTATGTCTTCCCTAGTTCGTAGTAGCTGTCGGCTGTAACTCTGTGATGCTCTCCCAGTACGTCAAGTGCAATGCTTAGTGCTTTCTTGTGATAGTCGAGGGCACACACATACTTTTCCATAGACCACTGTGAAATTCCTAACTCGTGGTAACTGCTAGCGGTTTCTTGATGCCTGTTACCAAAATGCTCTAGTCTAATATGAAGTGCACGTTCATGAGAGTAACGAGCAGCAGCATAGTCGCCCGTTTTACACTGTGTCACTCCTAATTCATGATAGCTGTCTGCTGTCTTTGAAGGGTTCTGATCCGTAAGATCTAATATATACGGCGTGTATATATCTTCAAGTGTCCATTCTTTCATTACTGTTCGCTCTTATACAATTTTAAGATCTGGCTAGATTCTTCTCACTGCGCGACATTTAAAGCTCCTGCTTACTTAGCAGCTTAAGAATTGATCTCCAATTCTGAATTTCTTCCTTGAAGTGTACTTTTATCAACTCTCTTCCCTGGCTGTTTTAAAGACACTTGGTAAAAGAGTTCGTACAAAGAATCTTTTCACCAACTGTTGAATAAGCTGTACAACGTGACTACAAAAGTCACGGCCAAAAGGCCAAAAGTCCTTGGCATACTTGTCAAGCCATATTTACTAACCATCTTTATGCCCTATGTTAAAAAAAAATGGTATTGCAAATTTGCAAAAATCTTGCATATAAACAACAGCAAACGCGTCCTGTTCTCTGCTGGTGAGGGTTGTCCAATACACAGTGTATAAGTTTAGCTTTGGAAAATTGGAATGTAGTGTCATTATCAGTGGTCTACCGAATACGGAGCCGCCCAAGAAATGTCATTTTCTTTCAATAAGTTTAGAAGTTTTCTAGTTTTAATAGTTTTCGGGTTTCAAAGGTGCATCAAAACAAAATTTCCTCGATTTGTATTTGTACAATGGATGACTTTTTTGAACCCTCGTTAAAGTTAAGTGTTTGAATAATTAGTAAACAACGTAAACGAAGCACGCAAGTGGAACTAACCAAGCTGCTCAACCGTAAACAAATCACGAGTCTTCAAATTCCAACAGATCCGCTTATAGTAAGAAATCAGCGATCTAACTGTCTGGCAAACTGCTATGTCTGCTTTGAACATCGAAAAGTCCATAGGGCTTTTATCATGGTGACGTCTTACATAGCAAAATGTCTGCCTCATTTGAAGCAGAAGAGATATCGAACAGTCGAAATGTTTTGTTTTCGCCGCAACGACAATCAACAACAACTGTTGAACTTGACGAAATGGAATTATTGCCTGGTCCTCTGAGTGCAGATGAAGAAGCATTTTTTGAAGCTGTTCAAAGCGGCGACAAAGAGTCAGTTCAGAAACTACTACATGACAAACAAGTCGACGTCAATTGCAGAAATACTAACGGAGAAACCGCGCTGCAAATAGCAGTTGATGAGGAAGCAATCGATATTATCAAAACGCTCCTGAAAAATCAGGCAGAAATTGGTTCAACGTTGTTCCAAGCTGTTAGGAACAATTCCTTGCAGTGCGTCAGGATTCTCGTGGCATATGATTCGAATCGGAGAATCTCCACTGCAAAAGAAAGAAGTTCAGCAACGACATCGAAAACACTAAATTCCTCAGGGAAGTTTGATGAGTTTCTGACGCCGCTCGGCTTGGCTGTAGTGAACGGAAACTATGGAATTGTCGAATTTCTCGTCAGCAAGGGATACAAAGTGGAAGATCCACAATCACAGAAAGCTCAAGATGCCGCCGAACGAAGTGAAACGGAATCGATGGCCAGGCTTAAAGATTCTTTGGTAAAATTGAACACTTACAGAGCTCTAGCAAGCCCTCTGTATACATCTCACCTATTTCTGCACCAAAGCAAGAATTTGGGTCTACGGAACGCTGAGCATGCAGCTAGCGACCCCTTGTTCCGATCTATAGTATTAAAGAAGAAACTGAAGGAATTAGCAGTCAGCGAGGACGAGTTTCGTGACGATTATCGAGCCCTTTCAGCTCAGTGTGAGAATTTTGCGATTCAGTTGCTTGATGAGTGTAGGAATCTTGAGGAAATCGCTGCTGTTATGGACATGCCGGAACTTGAAAAGATGGAAGAGGAAGTGCATTTGAGAGAAAAAGAGAAGCGATTGCGTGTTCTAAACCTTGCCATAAAACATCACAACGTCAAGGTAAGCTAGACTTCAATACCTAATTGGATTTGTAATCGTGTCTTTTTTCCTCATTCTCGTTATGTCGGTTGTCGGTACGTACTCGTCATCAGACTATCTCAGAACTTCTAGCCTGTTTACAACTGCTGTGTAGAGTGATTTTCTCGCTAGCCTGCGAAATAGCCTACGTGTAGCCGTACTTAACAGCCCCGCACGAAGCGGGTTGGAGCTGTGCGCGAGAACGAGAACACAAGCGCGACACAAACATTCCGCGGTTTTGCCGCGCGTGTCACACTGCTCCAACTAACAACTCGCCTCCAATTATTACTACCTTTCGCCTTCTGTTTCCGGCGTGAAACAACAGGCAGTCTAAAAGCAACTTGGGGGTCTCAAGCTGAGCTAAGATATTTTCCCGAATCAAGGGAATTTATAAACTTCTGTGCGTGTGGGGTTTTTGTTTATCCTAGCAAGTATTAGCCAGCCTAACAATGCCTGCATGCGGCTTCCAAGATTTAACTGATAAGGAATTTAGTTCATTGGTATTCTGTTGCTTGCATAACGAATCAGAGACTCGATTATGCAGACTAACCGACAATCACGGACTGTTTAATAGCAACTCTTATATTCTGAGGTACTTTTAGCGAATTAAGAAGCACAAATAAAGACAACTCATTAGTTCTTATTGTGCATCGCTGAAGCCAGAAACCATATAACTGAGAAAATTTGTAGAAGGTCTAATATCAACCATAGTGTTTTGGTTTAAGTCACTCAGAAGGTTTCAGCTCAGTAAACCTAAATAACGCATAAAAACAAACAAACAAACAAGATAATAGACCAACAGTAAAATAATCTTCGATAAAACAGTGAAACATGTCCACACCTTTAAACCGTGAAACACAGAAACCGGCATAAACAACTCATAAACACAATAAAGAAAACATACCTGCACTTGCCATAAATAACTTGCTAAATTCTAAAATAGCGCTTTTGTTAGTTTGTCAAAAGGCTGTCCTCTTCAAACTACATTTTTAAAACCATAAGCTAATCTCACTGAGCGGATTTTCCCAGAATGTCATATGTTCAAGAACTCAAGCACATCTTTCAGGTGTACCAGTTTAGACTATATCTCCTAGTTTATGGTTAATTGAAAGATTAACTGAATTTGTTCTCCGATAACATCTCCTTTAGCACACATGGATCATGCTTTCCAAAACCAAATTATTTGCAAAAGCTAACGTGCTGGAGAAGGCTAGCTAACTATCATGACACGTGGAACTATATGGCAGCAGATAATAATTTTCTTTTTTGCTGAGATACTTACGAGGGTACTATCAAGGGATTTAGCTTCATTTTTGGTCAAACCTGGGCTTAAGTGATGACAAAATACCAACTCTCCTACACGAAATGCTCAAAGGCACCGAAATTAATTAAGATATTCAGTGAACTGTTGAAGAAAGAGCTAAATGCAATCAGTATTTAGCGATAAATCCAAGACGAAATGGCAGAAATTGAAAATTGACGTCTTCCCCACCGTTTCAATTGAGATCACGCGTAGTATGATAGCATCTCTTTAATTTTATAGCTTTAATTTAGTACACTAGAATAGTAATTGTGTGATCTCGTTCTCTGTATTTTGGTGTGTCTTGTCGTCTGTTTCTTTTGTTTTACGTCATCTGTGACCGCCGGATACCTACAGAAGGAAGCGAGTTATTCAGGGCCCATGCTCTTAATATTGCCTCTTTAGAGTGATGTCTGGTAAGTGCATTTCCGTGAACCAACAGGCCGGGTGGTTTATTTCTGCTTCTTATGTTCCTCTACACTCAAACTTTTCCTACATGACATGTTTTGCAGTTTATAGCCCACCCTTACAGTCAAGTGATGTTGAATTCAGTCGTGTACAAGGGAACATCAGGATGGCATCAACTGTCTTTTCTCATTAAATTTGTTCTGGTCATGTTGTACACCATTGTTATGCCGCTTTGCATACTGGGATATATGCTTACTCCGTCCAACCGTTTCACAAAGAAGCTGGAGATACCGCTGTTCAAGCTGATGAGCCAAGCCTCCTCTGTTCTATGGTTTCTGGTTTTAGTAACAGCGTCAGCCTTCCAGGATAAATATGACTCGTTTTTACGTCTGACACCACTGAGTAAGTTGACCTTAATGTTGGGTATATTTTTATAACTTTGGTTTTCAAGTTTGTTATTTTGAAACAAAATTCTTGCAGTCAGTACTTATTATATTATGGGGAGCAGGGATGCCGTAGTGGTGAGAGCGTTCACCTCCCACCAATGTGACCCGGGTTCGATTTCGGCCTGGTACCATGTGTGGGTTGAGTTTGTTGTTGGTTCTCGCCTGGCTCCGACTCCTCCGAGGGATTTCCTCCGGGTTCTCCAGTTTTCGTCATTTCACAAAAACTAGCATCTCCAAAATATAAAGGATCCGCATGGAAACCACTAAGGTTGATGTGGCTTCCTCTCTAAATATTGTAATTTGTGTATTTATGCCGTACCCAGGCTACCTTTAGATTCTGTTTAAAAGCAAGTCATGGTGTAAACCTTCCATATAAAATTAACCCAGCTTACATGTTGAGTTGCTGTGGAAATTAAACTAATTTATATAAAACTGAAAGTTCTGCGCCAAATCCCAAATTTTAAACAGAGCTCACAGACTTATCTAATGATGTAGGTGGATGGATCCGTTTACACACAGGATTCTGGTTACCGAAAAATCACTGAGAACTTCCCCAGCAGCAATCAACACTCCGAGAGAATACCCTTTGGAGATTTTATTGCTTTCGCTCGTAAATCACACTTTTTACCAGGGTTTTTCCAGTGTGTTAACTCGTTACTGATAGTCCACGTTTTAGTTCCTTCGACTCTTAATAAACAAATTAGGTTTTTGTCACGTAATGTACGAAATCTTGTTTTTAAAGTGCCAAGCTGGAGATTTTTTTTTTTCAGTTTTTAATTACCGGCTAATTTACATACACTTTCTTTTAATATTAGTTTAGACATTCATGATACGTCAAGAAAATACCTCCTTATTCACGATTCTCGCTACCTGACTGCAAGGCAGTGTTTGGCTGCATCAGTATTGCACATAGATCGTTTTCACGTGACGTCATCACTTTCTAAAATCCAAAACGAAAGAGCCTCCAAAGTTTTTGTCTTCATCAGGCACAAGAGGCGGTATATTTATATCTGTTTACAATTTTACAGCTCAATAGCGTGCTTCGCTTGGAATCCAGAGCATTTTGAATTTCAGAGTTATGGAGACGAGTGACACAAGGCTATGATCGAGTGTGTCGAAAAATATATACTTATCCCATGATTTTGAGCCTTTTTAGAAGTTAAAGCATTAGGAAAAGTGCTTATGTAAATGCTTGTTTGATCAGTACTGATAATCAGTCGCCTAGATAGCCAAAGTAAGTTCCAGATGTTTACACTATTTTCCGGCCGTCATATTGGTGTACCACGGAAGTACACCAACATGGCGTTTTCATACTGGGCTCTGTAAATATCGGCGAAACATTTCGACGAATATCTGAAGTTTGGGGAAACGCACAGGCCTAAAACTTGAAGAAATGGCTTATTTAGTTATCTTCTATAACATAATTTCATAGCTTTTTCCACCGGATGGTTTTCGATTTATTTTTTTATTGCGTGAGTGTGAAAACGACCTATTCTAGAACGAGCAAGGGATGACTAATGGTTGATTCCATATGTAATTTTTTAGCTATAATCATTGGAATCTGGGTGATAGGAATCACTGTTCAGGAAATCAAACATTCCCTGCACCAAGGGAGGGAGCGATACTTGTCAGCCTGGTGGCACCTCGCTGTAATACCCATGATCATAAGCTATATTATTGCTGCTGTCTTATGGATCGTGGGCTACGCATTCATTGCCTCGGATTCAGGTTCTTGGACTGTGCATGTTCGCCAGCTACTGGGCTCCACTTCACTCGCCCCATACCACCTCCTGCTGTTGTCTAACAGTTTCTACTCCTTCGCAGTGATTCTGACATTCTTTGAGGCTTCCCACGTTCTTCTGGTTGACTCCACTTTGGGACCGCTTCACTTATCGCTCATGAATATGGGCAGAGATATCATGAAGTTTTTCGTGCTTTTTTCCCTCAACGTTTGTGCGTTTGCTCTCGCCATGAGAAAACTGTATTCACAGTACGTGCAGACCTCGACACAGGTCACAAAGAACAGCAACACCACAACAAGCCACGCCTTTGAAAGGTATCTTACCCTACCTCTAAACTTTCCAAATGCTAAATACGACAAATGATAAATATAGTTAAACCAAGAAGTGTAACCGTAATACCAAGCTTTCATGACAAACCACATGAATTGTATCTCTAGAATCATCAGGCCTGGTTTGGTAGCTGGTTATTACGCTGTATGTATGCACCATCTCAGTAGACATGCAGTGTAGTAACATGCTATCCCTTCCGAGTCATTTTCCGTGCTTTGCGCTCGTCATACTTCCCTGGATAGAGTTTTTAAACCGTTCTTTCGTAATTGCTGTGTGTTTTATTACCAGCTGATGTCAAGGTGATAAAATTGGTTTCAGATTATCAATGATAAAAAAAACATTCTATATTACTAAATAATCTTTTTTTGTCTCTTGCTTGACAGAATTGAGGGAGTATTTGGCACCTTATTTTGGGCATTGTTCGGGCACGTAGAAATGTCCACCTTCAACACCAGTGACCAAGCTCAAATAACTGAAGTCACGGGCCATTTACTGTTCGCCACATACAGCCTCGCTTCCGTGTTGGTTGCACTGAATCTTCTCATTGCCATGCTCAGTAACACCTATAAGAAAGTGGATGTAAGTTTTATATTAATGCATGGTCTCTTAGGAAGCATTGAGATTGTTGATTCACTATTGGTTTCTTTAGGTATTTTTTATGATCTGTTGTGCATTGTTTCAAAAACCAATGTTTATCACGGCTCGTTCCAGAAAGTAATGGAGGACATAGTTTGAGACAGTGTTTTAATGACAATCTCTCGGACCCCGAGTTGACACGCGAATAAGATGCGCACTCTTCATAGCATTCAAGCACACAAGCAAATAGCCCATTTCCGAGTTGACCGAAGCCTCTCTATCAAAGCGAGGCCTGTTGCAAAACCATTCATATGAAAATAAATTTAATTTGCATGTGAATGAAATTTCATTTTCATATAAAAGGACGGACACCAATACTCGCTTAGAGAAAGAGGCTGTAGATGATAATTCGGAAATGGCCTAATCACTGACCCTTACCAAGAAAATTATTTTAGCTGGCAGAACGTCCAACTTAAAAAGTACCGTTTGTAGCGATTGAAAACAGTGTTTGTGTGGGACTCACATGTTAAATAATTCACTTCCTAAGACGTCCATATTGAATTCAAAACGAAACAAATCAGGCAAAAGATTATATTTACCCAAATTTGAGGGAAGTACCTAAGCAAGAAGGGTGTCGTCTTTTTTCCGCTTTTTTTTTCTAATCTAGAATTCGTTTTAACAGACGACTATGTTTCTTCACGTGAAATTTCAATTAAACGTGAAGTGGTCTCTAAGACAAAGCTTCTAACTGTATTTCTTCTTACAGGAGGAGAAAGACATTAAATTCAAGTTTGCGCGGACCCGTGTCTGGATGTATTACGTCAGTGAGATTAGTGCTCTGCCTCCTCCATTTAACCTGTTTCCTATAGACAAGGCCGCTATGGCGCTTCACTGGCTCGCAAGACGATACCACTGGATTACAAAAGTAAATTCTCTGGTGTAAATGAGTAGCGCTTATCTGATTAACCCTTGCTCCGTCTTTAGTCCTATTTTGATACTAAAGTACATGTGAGGAGAGACGTGTTCAATTCCTTTCTTTCGCAGTGTCTTGGACATTTTGAAAGTGGACAAAATACTGTCAGAGTGAGGACAAACGAGAAGAGAGTAAGTATTTCTGCGGGGGCAAAACTGCCGAGTGTTGATTGAGGTTCTATACTCTTGGCACCAAATACATTGATATTTTTTACTTGAATTGTCTTTTCGGAGAAAAAATAATCGTTTTGTTTCCTTTGTTCTAGCGCCGAATCGTCATCAAAAATCTGATTCATCGCTATTTCTCTGCGAAAGAAAAACCACAAATCGACGAGCCTGAAGAGGAATCTCCTCCTCCAGTAGAGATACAGCACAAACTAATGGAGGTCACAAAAACATTACAGAGCCTGCAAAATGTGGTCAAGCGGTTTCGTCATCAGACCCCAACGGTAAGCTATGTGAAGCCATGACGTGTTAAGCACTAGAGATGATAGGCAATGTGGCGGAATACACAGAGCTGGGCGTTTGGTGCAAACTACCCTGCACATGTTCTACTATTGCCATTCATAGAGAGCTAACAGTCATAGAGTCCTTTGGCTCTTCTCGTCAGATAACGCACGTTAATATTGCAGCTGTTATTGAATTCGAAGTAGATTGCCAAGTCCGCTTGATCAAGTTGGGCAGGTTTTTGCTTCGACTTGTAATTGGTTATTTGCACTATTTTCAGACGTACGTTGTGACTGACTGTTTGTTTGCCTTTGTTAACGAGTCGGAAAACCCGTTTTCAAGATGACTAGGATATTTCATTTTGAGGTCAAAATTAAGGCATTTCTTCAAATATCACAAATACTACGATTATCAGTTGAGTAAGGCACGAGGGAAGTTTGGTTACGAAGTTTTCGCCTTAAAATTATAGTGTTGTCACGGGCAACTTACCTCGTTTCCATTGGTAGCAATATCAACGGTCGTTGGTCGCTTGTCGCGTCGCCTACAATTTCGCGCGCTTTGCTGCCAATGACGTCAAAGGCCGACAAGTTACTAATGGATACGGAGCCAGTTGCTCGTGACAACAACAAGATTTTTACGTTAAAACTTGGTGACCAAACTTTTGTCCCGCCTTACTCAACTGATAATCGTAGTATCAGTGTAGTTCATAATGACAGTCACAGACTTTGCAGGAGATTAATGCCGAGTAATTTGTGGCAACCATGACATCAAAACATAACGCACGATGTAGCAGGTATGATGTAGAGCCCGCACGTCTTTGTCAGCTCAAACAAAAGTAATTTACAGATACGTGACCATGCTAAGGAGCCTCGCAGCTCACGTCCTATAGATAAAACTAAGACCTCTGAGTCCTTGTGATGGAGCGTTCCCTTTCTCCACTCCTGTATGACAGAGCTACAATTAGGTCTGTCAAATATTGGGCTAACAGATACCTGCATCGACCACTGCCGACACAATTCTTTTTTGATATTCCCGGTTATTCGTAACGACAAAGAAGTATCATGACTCAGTAAAACGAACGAAATGATGTCGCGGGTATTAAACGTTTTGAAGTAAATAAGCTTAAATAGGAAGGGCATCCAATCTCGATTGCTAATACTGAACTCACTCTTTCAAGGAATTCATGCAGACTTTAAGTTTACCATAGCTAATTTCGCGTTTTTATTTTCGTTTAGGAAAAGAGAGACAACCAAGAAACAGAAGCTAAGTAAAAGATGAAGCAGTGCTTTCAGTGGAACAAGAGTCTTAAACAGAGCATTGTACCTCGACCAAGTCACCTCAAAATGAACGAATAAGGGGAAAAACAGGAATTTTTTTCTTGCCTGATGAAGTAATTTTTGTAGAAAATCAACGAATTTACTCAGGAGCCAAAAGTATAGTTGCCACATCATGATGAGTATACTAAAAATTAAATAATAGCATGCATGAGTGTGGTATTTTGCATTAGAAGTCAAAGGTATATAAATTGTATATACATCGTCAAGTGTCCATTCTTTCATGATTGTTACACGCCCCAGCTTCATGAATGATTTCTCATTCTGAATTTTTTTCATGAACTCTAGTTTTCGGATCTATCAATTATAGAAGCTAAAAGGGTCCGTATAATTTTATCACCAACTGTTGAATAAGCATTGCAACGTGATTACAATCCTAGTCCTGGCCGAAAGTTCTCGGGACTCGTGGCAAAGTATCACCCAATGAAACATATCGTGAACTGCCGCTTTTAAGCTCTGGACTTATACCACTTTGTAAGGGGCTTTGAATGGACTTATATCCGGGGGAGCCTTATAAGCGGCATAAAAACAAACGTTGCGAAATGAGCTGCAGCAGTGTTGATCTAAATAAATGTTTCATATAATGGTTTTCAATCAAGCTATAAAACATCTTATGTCGAACCTCTATTAAACGGCCCCCTATTAAACGAAAAATTGTCAGCTATACACTGTAATAAAAACCTCTATTCAACGGCCACCTCTATCAAGCGGCCGCGGCCAGCGTCTTGCCGTCCCAAGGGTGATTTTGTTTTGTTTTAAAAGGCCAGGAAGATTTGAAGTTCAATTTTTTTAGCCAGATGAAGGTAAAAGAATGACAATGTGGAAACGTAATTGTTTCTTAGGTATTTGTTAACGTTATGGACCGTATTATAACCATCATTATTGTTATACCTCCCAACTCAAATACGTTTTCCGAGGAGAACGTGTCACGTGTCATTGATCAAAACTCACTAACTCCCTAGGTCGAACAAAGCTCACTAACACCCTAGGCAAACAACAACTTGAAGTTTCGACTCGCACGTGATCAGGTCGTGCACCTTGAAACAGCGGCAAATTTGTGTCCTAATCGGCCTGATTTCAAAAAGCCGGGCAACGTTCCTCACTAGAGAAGGCATTCATTATTCAAGAAAAAGGATTTATAATTGCAAAAACATTTCAGATTAACAAAGGGGAAAATTTGAACATTTTGTGTCTTCAACCTTTTAATTGGTGCGCCCTCGTCAACTATCACACGATAGAAATCTCAAGCTCGTAATTTAATTGTTTAATAGAAACACGATGTTCAACCAATCAGCGCGCGTATTTTCTTAGGGGTGTTCTCTAAACGTTTGTTATATTTAACTCTTCCCATATGCAGTCGGTAACGCGACAAGTACGTCTTGATTCATTTAAAACATACTTTCAACTGCTATTTCCTGCTCCCTCATTAGTTTGAAATTTAACCAGAAATAGACTGGAATTTGTTAAAAAATCAGTAATACGCGTACACAACTCTTCCTCTGACTCCAAATGTGGATGACTCACTTACTTTTTGTGAGAACGTGCTGTAAATTACCGACTCGATCCATGGGGATCTAATCGCTCCTCATCAAACATAACAGATTGACCGTTTTCTCGCCTTTCCCGCTTTTCGTTCAATGGTATTTCACTTCGCTCAGGCGAAGCAGAAATGAAAAAATTACAGAGATCAGGGCAGGCTCACTTTCTTGGCGCCTCTTCACGAGACTCCTTCCCGCCGGTTCGTTCCGCTCTTCGCCGCTCGTGCGCGTGATTCGAGGGTAAGCCTGCTCGGAGGCTAATAAGCGGCAGTTTACGATAGTCTTAAAATGTGAAGTCTTAATTTAATATTCCGACCTCCCCTCGCCCCCCCCCCCCCCCCTCCACCCCACCCCAAAGCGATATTGGAATCTTGGGTCTACGATGGATGGACCAATATGTTGGGGGAGGAGGAGGGAGGTGAAAAGAAAGACCATTTGTCAATAAAAAAGATGATTAATTGTGGCTGAAGTGCCTTACAGTGCAGTCAAAGATAAATTACATTCAAAAGTATTTTATTAAACATATATTACCGCCATTTACAAGCAAAAATTATAATTTTATAATTGTAATTTTATCTACCTTGCAACGACAAATAACTAACTAAATCCTTAATTACAAAAGTGTCCATAGGATTTCAATTGATCTAATATTACGGTTGAATCATTAGGCTGCACTTCTACTATAAAAGTGGCAGTAAATATACATGTATCTCCCTCTGCTCCCCACTCGGGAATAGTTACATCAGAATTAAACCTTGATATATTTCTAAAATACTCTTACCACTAAATTTTCAAAACTCTTTTTCAACTAAGTGTATATTTGCAATGCAATGTATCTCTACTTATTTTACCACGAATTCTACCTTTGCTTCTTTGCATGACTCGCAGGTGGTAAACAGTAAATTGATAGGCGCATGTATAATTGCATACAAATTATATTTATATGCAATTATACTCCGGATCGAACAATCCGGGTTCGAGCCCTAGCCAGGAACATTGCAATTGCGCCACCCTGCAATGGACTAGCATCCCCGATCCCGGGAAGAGTAAAGCTGAAGATAAGGGCTGGTCTAATGGACCTTTAGACGCGATCGAACCCAGAATTACACCTACCTGCGAGTAGTTAAGAGAAGTCACTAAAAGTTTGAAAAAGGGGTTCTTGAGCAATGCTATAATTAAAAGAATTTAGACAAGTTTTGCCATCTAAGAAGTTTACAAATTCCTCTTTTACTTTTGTTAGTTATTCCGACCGTTTCGCAAACAATCACACCCTTGAAAGTAAATGGATAGTTTTCTCACGTTCTTTCTATGTCTCAGAATCGTACAACACCAACTACATACTCTAAGAATTGATTCCCGTTTTGGCATTCGTTTGGTTCTAGGGCCGGAAAATCAGACACTACTTTAAAAATTAAGAAAATCAGGTACTACTTACTGCAAAACGTCTGATCAGTTAAATACACCAAAAGGTAACCTTATCTTGCAACAACAAAAATTTTCAAAAGAAACACAAAGAAAATGATCTTCGCTGTTTTGATTCTTCTATTTTCATCATACTCTTTTTCTGAAAATCGTAGGTCAAGATCAGCATTACAACGATTTGCATAGTAGACTACGCTACATTCTAAATACTCTGAGAGACATCACCCATTTAACAAACTACCTTTAAAGAACTTGGAAGATTTCGTAATATTCTTCCTCCCGTATTTACTCTCTTAATAAATGAGCTTGTAGAGCGGTTTTCACTGAATTGAGTGTCGTAAGACCCAAACCAAATCAGTTACGTACCAATTAGACTGCTCAGCCAATCTCAAACCATAGTAAGACTAGTATAACCAAAACCATAGTAACTGCATGATTACTTTCAACACTCAATTGGCACGGCGGAAAAACCGCTGCTCATGCGCGGTAGATTTCGGTTCGTCTTCCCGCCTTTCCATTTTCAAAATGGCGGACGACGAATCAAAAACGAACACGTCATTGTCATGGCTTTTGGCAAGATCTTGCCCGCTCAAGGCAGTTACAAACAAGTCGGCTACTTTGGGCAATGATCCGTGCTGCTATTTTGACTGTGATCGAGAGGATCGGAACGGTGTTGTCAGTTTTCTCGGGCGATAAAGACAGCTCTTCCGAAACGAAACTTTCAGCTTTTCCAAATTCACCCGAGGTACCTTTTTTCCTTTTCTTAAGGTCGTGTCAAGTTCTTTAAGGTTTTGAACCGCAATTTCTTGTAGCTTGTTTAATTTTACGGAACATATAAAATATGACTTTTTTTTCGTGCTGATGAAAATTTTTAAATGCTATTTGTTCATGAACTTTTGTATCGTTGCCTGAAGAAAGAAAAGCGGAGGACGAATTCGTAAGTAGTACACACTAATGCCTAATGTTGTTGTGTTTTTCGCTTGTGTGCTATTCATTCGTGCTTTGTTTTGGAGACTGCAGAGTAAGGGGGAAATACATACTGCAGACATTATTATAACTGAATCGTGTTTTATCGAGAGCTAACCTTAAACAGGCTAACTGGAGAAAATATTCAGGCTAACCCTGGGGCGGATACAGAGCAGGGGTTTCGAGATACGAGCTGCCAAAAGGCGGTCCCCTGCAGGGGGACCAGTGGCTTTCATGCTGGAAATTTTTGAAATTGTGGTCCTTGAATTGGAAATAGGATTTCTGTTATTCTGAGGCCAAGTTAGCATGTTACGTTTTATTTCTTTTTTTTTTTTCAATCTAGGGGGTTCGACCGAACCAGCCAAAGCCCCCTAGATCCTTCCCAGCTAACCCGAGTGATATTCAGTCTAACCCTAGAACTATTTATGCTCAACTCTCACTTCTTTTAGCTTGAATAAGGTTGGTCTGTTTACTGTTGACACACAGTAACACTTAAAAAGTCTTCAGTCTGCATTTTAACACCTGACCTGCAGTCCTAAGTCTGCGTCTTACACCAACCATTTTGGAAAGCATGCCTTTTTGCAAAAAGCACCATTGTGAGAAAACACATGACAACTGCACCATCCCTCCTCCCCCAATAGTAAGTTTAAGTCTTGTTCCAAGGTAATACCATATGCCATCTCTCCTAGACACTTTTAAGGAGAAGGTTCAGTAGCCTACACTGCAACAAAATTCTACTGTTTCATATAATTGTGTTCCAGATAAATTCTATACCCTTGCAGACCCTGCCACCAAATTTTGTTTACTCTCTCCCCCAACTTCCAATCATCTTAAGGGGTCACCACCTTGTTGTGGAGGGATGGTTTTTGTATCTAAGACCCTATGAGCTATGTCAGCTGGAGTCTTGTACTTCTGGTAGGTTGAAGGATAGGGACCAGACAAATTGTGATCACCTGGCTTTCTAGGTTGGGTGTTGGGCTGAGGGCTGAGGGCTGATAACCCACTACTGTAGAAAGTAAGACTATAGCAGATACAGAAGATATTCAAATCTCTATCAACATCAGTGAAGTAGCAAGGGCTCATATCATAACACATGCATTTGGAGCAAACCCCTTCCTCTGAACACCCCACTGAAAATGCCAGTTCACATTCATACTTTCCTTTTCAAAATTTTAAGTTTCGAATTCTTCCCCCCCCCCCCCCCCCCCACACACACACACACACACACAACTCAGAATTTCCATTGAACTCCCTTGAGGTGGATATGGTTATCTTCTGGCACCGCAATTCACTTTTTGGTAAATTAATCAGATCAGGCAAATGATGTCTCAGCAAAATGTTAATCTGATTAAAATGCAACTTAGAGATTTGCAATTCCAAAATAAAAACTACTGTTAAGTTAACCTCTCCCATTCCCAAACAAAGAGACCAAACAAGCATGACTAGAATTGTTTCATTAAAAACACCGCCCAAATATAGAAAACTAAACTGAAATAAAAATAAAATCCAACACAAACACACACGCAATGAGGATCATTAAAAAACTGGATCATTGGATAATGCAATTTGAGAGTTTTCATTGTTTTAGCCATCAGGGGTTATGAGCCATTATACCATGCTCTACAAATATGGAAAGCGTGTGCATGATTTTTTGAGCATTTTTATTGTTATTTAAGTCTAGTTTTCTATATTCTAGGGGCCTTTCTAATAAAACAATTATTCCACTCGTGCCTGTTGGATATGAGAAGATTAAAGCCAACTCAGCGCTATGTGCCTTGTTGGCTATCTATTATCTCATATACAACATGCTTTTGTGGAATAATTGATAATTATTCACTCCCTAACAAGTGAATGATGCGTGATCCAAACAATTACAAAATGGCTGGCGAAAACTTATGTTCCGCCAGTGTTTCTCAAACGGAAATCCTGAGAATACAAGAAGATACTGTACCAGAAAATACAAAAAAGTCTTCAAAGTTTTGAATTTTCAATTTTCATTTCAAGTAAAAATGAAAACTTTGATTGAGCAATGAAATTGTTTTGCAAACAGACTTTTCATTTAGATTGCTGATTTGAACTGTGTTAAAAGACCATTTTGTGAGATTGTGATCAACAAGGATTTTATCGCAGGTTAACTAGACTTGCCATGTTAGAAGATTCTGTCAAGAATTGTGCACATCTTCATACCACTTGCATGTTTTCAATGCATGAATTGAGAGGTCAATTAAATTATCTTTTAATGGTTTCCTTTTCATCTGTTGTTGAGATCACTTTGTACATATACTAAAAACTTGTCAATCTCAGTGAATAACAGCCACTATTCACCTCGATTGCAAAGAATAATTGTTAAATATCGCATAAACTTCCACACCAAAATATTATGATCTGCAAATTTTTAAGAAGTCAAATCCCAACCAAGTTGTTTACCAAACTATAATTTTTCTGTCTTCAAACATTTTTCTTTATTAATTACTGGGGAATCCTGCATGTTCCATGCATTTGGTTCCTTAATTATCCCTTTTATTATTCCTTAATCTTTTTATGAAAGGGGACATATCATTTAGTATCCTCTCCAAGGAAGATGGCATTCATTTCATCCATGAAAAAAACTTCTTCAAGTTGATGTATATGGCCGCGTCACACTGTCTCCAGCCAGAGAATCAAGTAATTGAAAGAGAGGAGGAGAGTGTGAAAATCTGAGGTCTAACTGTGTAAAAAAAGAGGAAAAAATGTAAAATTAAATTAAGCTATACTTTGGCTTCATCCTTTGAATACTTATTACATTGCAAGAAGAAATGTCATTAACTTAGTATCTGCACTGTTCATACATTATACAACACTGCATAGAGCATTAAAGACTATGCAACTCCTTTCAACCTATATTGTGAATACCTCAGTCATTTTGCTAGCTTTGTAACTGGGAAGTTTAAATCATGTAGTACAACATAATCATGAAGTACAACAAAAGGAGTGTTACTTCTTGAGGTTTCACTCAATAAATAATAAATAAATAAAAACATTCCATTAACCTCATCATCAGACTAATTAAACCCAAAAAAGTCTGCCTTCAGGTCAAAAAATAATTTTACAAGATAACTTTTAAAAACTCTTTCAAAACCACGCAATTAGTCCATTCAATAACAACAAAACAAAAAAACTTAGTGTACATCTGTCATATCCGATTCTTGCACCGCTGCAAGAACTTTTAAATTATAGACAACACAAGCCAGAGGATACTTCCAAACGTAGAAAGAAATGTGCCACCTTGAATAGCATGCTGATATCCGGACTGAACATAAGTTGGCTACGCTTTTAAAACATTCATTGCATGTAAGATTTATATCCTTAAATCTACAAAATTAAGCTCATTTACAGTACAGTGTCAACGGTTTTCGTCATTTATTTATATGAACATGGCAGACAAAAAACCTAACGGGTCTCTTCCCAGAGGCAAGTCAAGATATGACGGGTAATTCAAATGATAGCGAACAAAATCTTCAACTTTTAAAATGTAAACTCATCGAGCCAAAAAGTTTCCGAAGCCACACACGAACTAGAAAATGTTGCCACTAGCAAAAATCAACCATTTACGGAAGGAAAGGAACGAAAACTTGGCTTACCTTTCAACATAGCTTTCCATTATGCTGTGTTCATTGTGTTAAGTCATCTGTACACCAATATCTGCAGCAGAAGAGTATTGTAAATAAACTGAGCACGTGCCTCCGCTTGGCACAAAATGAACACGACACCAACGTACAAAAGAAATCACAACACAAAGAATAACACTCAAAGAAAGCGACAAAACCAGGCTAACATTTGCAACATACTTACTTTTGCTTAATCCGCATACTCTGTGACAAGTAGAGGTTCTAACTGGGTAAAAATCCACAATATTTCTTGCTGTTCGATGCTCCCGATTGCAAAATGTTCAGACATTTTCGAAACTTGTTTGCAGCCGCAAATTGTCAGCGGCGAGCGCTTGAGCATGCTCCAAGACAACGGATTTTTCAGCCAATCAGCGGTTTTTCCGCCGTGCCCACTCAATTGAAAACCTCTCTAATAAAAACAAGCAATGTTAATATCCTATTGCCATTAGGAAGTTGGTAAATTTATAAATAAGAGAAATACTCGGTAAAAAAGATTGATTTCAACTCGTATCAGCTGTAACTTACAGGTTACATCAAGTTAAGCGGCAATGTATGGTACCGAATTGTAGTATCCCATGGCAAAGGATTTTGCGAAATTCATTTTTTCTGATTCTTGCGATGTTTTCTTCCGTATCCTCGCAGAAATTTACTCCAAAGCTTTAAGGTAATTATGCCTTTTACGATTATTTTTTTCTTCAATAAACGGATTCAACCAACATCATTTACATGTTCAACAATTTACTCTCAGACCTACAGAATAAATGCTACAATCAATAGGTTGAAACATGAGAGGAAGGAGTTTGGAAGCGTCATTAGCTGTCATTCAATGGAGATGATGAAATTTACGGAAAACAGCAATGAGTGATATTGTACAAATTTTGTCTCAGAGTGCATCAATTTCTTTTAGTCCAGTCCTAGAGCATGCTCCTCAGATGTGTATATACATATACGCATAAAGTTTATTGTTATTTAATGGAATGATACACTCTTTGTTTACAAATCAGCACCCAATAGAAGTAAATTTTTTTCTCCAAGAGCCGAGTGCATCTCAAGAAGTTGTTGATGCTACTGCATTGCTGATGGAATTTCTCATCGCGAGACTCAAGGCAGTGCTACTTAACAACTTCTGCCGAACAGCATTCATCGATTTTGTCAAGCATTCGCTGGTTAACTCAGTAAAGAACTATCGCCAACTGCATCCTGGGTAGTCTTTAACTCGTGGTGGCTGTCAGCTGTGTGTGGGTAGTATTTACCAGGCATTTGTATTCTGATCTCCAGTGCACGTTAATGTGACTGAAGTGCGGTCCTTAAGTCGTTCAAACTGTATTGTGTGACTCCAAGATCCCGGTAGCTGTCAGCTGTCTTTTCGTGTGTTTCACCAAACAGTTCTAGTCTAATGTCCAGTGCACGTTGGTGTGACTGAAGTGCAGACCTTAAGTCGTTCATTCTCCCTTGTGTGTTTCCAAGTTCATGATAGCTGTAAGCTGTCTTTTCGTGTTTTTTACCAAACAGTTCTAGTCTAATGTCCAGTGCACGTTGATGTGACTGAAGTGCGGACCTCAAGTCGTTCAAACTGTATTGTGTGACTCCAAGTGAGTTGTAGCTGTCAGCTGTCTTTTCATGTTTTTCACCAAACAGTTCTAGTCTAATGTCCAGTGCACGTTGATGTGACTGAAGTGCGGACCTTAAGTCGTTCAAACTGTATTGTGTGACTCCAAGTGAGTTGTAGCTGTCAGCTGTCTTTTCGTGTTTTTCACCAAACAGTTCTAGTCTAATGTCCAGTGCACGTTGATGTGACTTAAGTGCGGACCTTAAGTCGTTCAAACTGTATTGTGTGACTCCAAGTGAGTTGTAGCTGTCAGCTGTCTTTTCGTGTTTTTCACCAAACAGTTCTAGTCTAATGTCCAGTGCACGTTGATGTGACTGAAGTGCGGACCTTAAGTCGTTCAAACTGTATTGTGTGACTCCAAGTGAGTTGTAGCTGTCAGCTGTCTTTTCGTGTTTTTCACCAAACAGTTCTAGTCTAATGTCCAGTGCACGTTGATGTGACTGAAGTGCGGACCTTAAGTCGTTCAAACTGTATTGTGTGACTCCAAGTGAGTTGTAGCTGTCAGCTGTCTTTTCGTGTTTTTCACCAAACAGTTCTAGTCTAATGTCCAGTGCACGTTGATGTGACTGAAGTGCGGACCTTAAGTCGTTCAAACTGTATTGTGTGACTCCAAGTGAGTTGTAGCTGTCAGCTGTCTTTTCGTGTTTTTCACCAAACAGTTCTAGTCTAATGTCCAGTGCACGTTGGTGTGACTGAAGTGCGGTCCTTAAGTCGTTCGTTTTCCATTGTGTGACTCCAAGTTCATGATAGCTGTAAGCTGTCTTTTCGTGTTTTTCACCAAACAGTTCTAGTCTAATGTCCAGTGCACGTTGGTGTGACTGAAGTGCGGACCTTAAGTCGTTTATTTTCCATTGTGTGTTTCCAAGTTCATGATAGCTGTCAGCTGTCTTTTCATGTTTTTCACCAAACAGTTCTAGTCTAATGTCCAGTGCACGTTGATGTGACTGAAGTGCGGACCTTAAGTCGTTCATTCTCCCTTGTGTGTTTCCAAGTTCATGATAACTGTCAGCTGTCTTTTCGTGTTTTTCACCAAACAGTTCTAGTCTAATGTCCAGTGCACGTTGATGTGACTGAAGTGCGAACCTTAAGTCGTTCATTCTCCCTTGTGTGTTTCCAAGTTCATGATAGCTGTCAGCTGTCTTTTCATGTTTTTCACCAAACAGTTCTAGTCTAATGTCCACTGCACGTTGATGTGACTGAAGTGCGGACCTTAAGTCGTTCATTCTCCCTTGTGTGTTTCCAAGTTCATGATAGCTGTCAGCTGTCTTTTCATGTTTTTCACCAAACAGTTCTAGTCTAATGTCCACTGCACGTTGATGTGACTGAAGTGCGGACCTTAAGTCGTTCATTCTCCCTTGTGTGTTTCCAAGTTCATGATAGCTGTCAGCTGTCTTTTCATGTTTTTCACCAAACAGTTCTAGTCTAATGTCCACTGCACGTTGATGTGACTGAAGTGCGGACCTTAAGTCGTTCATTTTCCATTGTGTGACTCCAAGTTCATGATAGCTGTCAGCTGTCTTTTCGTGTTTTTCACCAAACAGTTCTAGTCTAATGTCCAGTACACGTTGATGTGACTGAAGTGCAGACCTCAAGTCGTTCAAACTGTATTGTGTGACTCCAAGTGAGTTGTAGCTGTCAGCTGTCTTTTCATGTTTTTCACCAAACAGTTCTAGTCTAATGTCCACTGCACGTTGATGTGACTGAAGTGCGGACCTTAAGTCGTTCATTTTCCATTGTGTGACTCCAAGTTCATGATAGCTGTCAGCTGTCTTTTCGTGTTTTTCACCAAACAGTTCTAGTCTAATGTCCAGTACACGTTGATGTGACTGAAGTGCAGACCTCAAGTCGTTCAAACTGTATTGTGTGACTCCAAGTGAGTTGTAGCTGTCAGCTGTCTTTTCGTGTTTTTCACCAAACAGTTCTAGTCTAATGTCCAGTGCACGTTGGTGTGACTGAAGTGCGGTCCTTAAGTCGTTCGTTTTCCATTGTGTGACTCCAAGTTCATGATAGCTGTAAGCTGTCTTTTCGTGTTTTTCACCAAACAGTTCTAGTCTAATGTCCAGTGCACGTTGGTGTGACTGAAGTGCGGACCTTAAGTCGTTTATTTTCCATTGTGTGTTTCCAAGTTCATGATAGCTGTCAGCTGTCTTTTCATGTTTTTCACCAAACAGTTCTAGTCTAATGTCCAGTGCACGTTGATGTGACTGAAGTGCGGACCTTAAGTCGTTCATTCTCCCTTGTGTGTTTCCAAGTTCATGATAACTGTCAGCTGTCTTTTCGTGTTTTTCACCAAACAGTTCTAGTCTAATGTCCAGTGCACGTTGATGTGACTGAAGTGCGAACCTTAAGTCGTTCATTCTCCCTTGTGTGTTTCCAAGTTCATGATAGCTGTCAGCTGTCTTTTCATGTTTTTCACCAAACAGTTCTAGTCTAATGTCCACTGCACGTTGATGTGACTGAAGTGCGGACCTTAAGTCGTTCATTCTCCCTTGTGTGTTTCCAAGTTCATGATAGCTGTCAGCTGTCTTTTCATGTTTTTCACCAAACAGTTCTAGTCTAATGTCCACTGCACGTTGATGTGACTGAAGTGCGGACCTTAAGTCGTTCATTCTCCCTTGTGTGTTTCCAAGTTCATGATAGCTGTCAGCTGTCTTTTCATGTTTTTCACCAAACAGTTCTAGTCTAATGTCCACTGCACGTTGATGTGACTGAAGTGCGGACCTTAAGTCGTTCATTTTCCATTGTGTGACTCCAAGTTCATGATAGCTGTCAGCTGTCTTTTCGTGTTTTTCACCAAACAGTTCTAGTCTAATGTCCAGTACACGTTGATGTGACTGAAGTGCAGACCTCAAGTCGTTCAAACTGTATTGTGTGACTCCAAGTGAGTTGTAGCTGTCAGCTGTCTTTTCATGTTTTTCACCAAACAGTTCTAGTCTAATGTCCACTGCACGTTGATGTGACTGAAGTGCGGACCTTAAGTCGTTCATTTTCCATTGTGACTCCAAGTTCATGATAGCTGTCAGCTGTCTTTTCGTGTTTTTCACCAAACAGTTCTAGTCTAATGTCCAGTGCTCGTTGATGTGACTGAAGTGCGGACCTCAAGTCGTTCAAACTGTATTGTGTGACTCCAAGTGAGTTGTAGCTGTCAGCTGTCTTTTCGTGTTTTTCATCAAACAGTTCTAGTCTAATGTCCAGTGCACGTTGATGTGACTGAAGTGCGGACCTTAAGTCGTTTATTTTAAGTTGTGTTGACCCAAGTGTTTGGTAGCTGTCAGCTGTATGTGGGTGCGTTTCACCAAGCAATTCCCGATTCATTTCAAGGGCGTGTTGATGTAAATGTAGAGTGGGTGTTACGTCATCTAGATCGGACCGCGTGTTTTCAAGTTTCATGATGCCGAGTCTACTGTAGAAGTTGGCCTTCTCAATGAGTTGTACTTTTAAATTTTCAAGTTGATTTCTAAGTGAATGATTTTGTGATGGAACACACGCCGAGAATTCCTGAGAAACAGTTGATGCATGTTTGAATAACTGCAAACCTGAAGCATCATCTTGCAAAAACGTTTCGTTTGCTTGCTGCTCGAGGGAGCAATGAGCCAGCTGTTGCTTTTGTTTAGATAGTAGTTCCGTTGTTATTTGAACAGCATGCTGAAGTGACTCAAAAGCAGGATCAAAAAGCATTCTTTTCAGCTGTGCATTGCTTATCTGTAGGTAACTGGCGGCAGTTGTTGCATGAGAGTAACCTAGCAGTTCCAGTCGTATTTCTAATGCTTTCTGGTGCGAATTAAAAGCTTCGTCGTAACGGGCGAGGTCACACTGTACCAGTCCTAGTTGGTAGTAGCTGTCAGCCGTTTTGGCGGTATGATTTTGGCCAGATAATTTCAGCCTTATGTCTAGGGCACATTGATGCAACTGCAGAGATAATTCATAGTTTTGAAGCTTCCGCTGCACATAACTCGCCATGTGATGGAGACTGTCGGCTCTTTTCGCCTCTTCTTCATCCAGATTCTTCTTTCCGTTTGTAAGAGCATTCTGCTGCTTGACGAAAGCCGATGCGCAGTCTTGGCTGGAAAAAGACAATATCCCCAACCCATAATAGCTGTCGGCTGTCTTCGAGTGGTTTTCATCCAATAACCGTTTTCTAATTGAAACTGCACAGTTGTATGACTGAAACGCCTGGGTGTAGTCTTGCATTTTGTACAGTGTGCGTCCTAGTTGATGGCAACTTTGGGCAACGTCATCATGTTGAGCTCCATGAATTTTCTGCCTTGCGGCAAGCGCCCACTTGACATACCTAAGAGCTGAAGGATACTGTTCCATTGCGTAATGGGTGACTCCAAGTTCATGGTTGCTTTTGGCCGTGTCAGGATGCTCATCGCCTAGTAACTCCAGTCGTGTGCGATGTGCATGTATGTGTGATCGGAGAGAAGCACGGTAGTCTTCCAAGCAGAAGTATGTCTTCCCTAGTTCGTAGTAGCTGTCGGCTGTAACTCTGTGATGCTCTCCCAGTACGTCAAGTGCAACGCTTAGTGCTTTCTTGTGATAGTCGAGGGCACACACATACTTTTCTATAGACCACTGTGAAATTCCTAACTCATGGTAACTGCTAGCGGTTTCTTGATGCCTGTTACCAAAATGCTCTAGTCTAATATGAAGTGCACGTTCATGAGAGCAACGAGCAGCAGCATAGTCGCCCGTTTTACACTGTGTCACTCCTAATTCATGATAGCTGTCTGCTGTCTTTGAAGGGTTCTGATCCGAAAGATTTAATCGGAAGGCAAGCACACTTTCCTGAAAGTGGAGAGCTGAAAGACAGTCGCCCATGGTTCTCAAAATGATGGCTAATTCATGATAACTGTCAACTGTGCTTGCATGTCGCTCACCAAATATCTCTCGTCTGATTTCTAGGGCACACCTCTGGGATTCAAAGCTTGCCTTGTAGTCCTTTACCCGGAATTCAAGGACAGAGAGGTAGGAGTAGCTTTTGGCTAATGCCTCCTTGTGCTCTTGAAGCTTAAAATCTTTGGTAATGTCATCCTTGTTTTCGGTCTCCTGGGAACCGACACCATCGTGTGTGCATTCCATTAGGACTTCTTTCTGAAGACTGATCGTTGCTTTAATAGATTGTATTGCTTCTTCATATTTGTTCATCTCAGCTAATACACCCACGACGCTGCGGTGGAAATGAAATATGGCGACCACTTTACCGATATTTGCGGATGGTTTTCGGTAAATTTCTTTTTCCATTCGAAGAACATCGTGTTCTAATGACTTCAATGTTTTCGGGGAGAAGAGTTTTATTGCTTTGGAGATAATGAAATACATTTCCAACGCCAGTGGTCGATTCCAAGAGGCCTCTTCTTCTTTTGGTAAATTTTTGTTCAATTGGGGAATTACTAAAAGGCTTGAGTCTCCAATTTTGTTACATTCTTCGCTGGCCTTTTTGAGGAATTCTTCTGCCCTTTCTGATCTGTTTTCGGATTCATAACATAAGGAGAGGATCTGACAAGCCAGGGTCTTTAGAATAAGAAACTGGCCTATGGTGCCGTCTAAAAGTGAAAGAGCGCCTTTCAAAAGTTTTACACCTTCTTTCAGCTTTCCACTGACGAGCTGATGGATGCCTAAATAGCATGCACGCTTACCTTCAATTGATTTCCGCCTATCCGATGAAGCGGAGGGTCGAATTTCGCTAAGTGTCTAAATTGTTTCCCCTTCTGCGGTACCCCAAGTCACCTCACTGAACGCTTTGGCGGCAACCAACTGTTGGTATACTGTGTTATTTCCACGCTGCTCTGCTTCTTTCAATGCTGAATCATAGATCTTGTCAAAAGTGACCTTGTCACTCCAAAGAAGTGTGTCCAGAAACAGCTCTGCATCCATTAAAGCATCGAAAGCCCTGTCGCTTGTTGTGCCACTCTCAGAGCAACCTTCGATTAGACTTGACATAAATCTGTCCTTGTCTTTATAGAAAGCAATAAACGCCGACATCGACTTCGATTTTCCTGAAAGAAATTTTTCGTTTAGATCAGTAAATTTGGAAATGTAGTACGCTACGAAGCGGGTTTTCGCATTTCGAAAGACTTCGCTCATTTCGTTATCACCTTTTTCACTTCCAAACGATTGGAGGAGTTTGTGCATTTGATATGAGCCTGAGCTTGATTCTATAAGTGATCTTCTCTGAAGTCTTTTCAGCGTCATTTCGGCTTTGGACTTGGACTTGGACTTGTCTAAGACAGCTGTAGCAACGTCCTCGTCAAAGCTTCCTGGAATAACAGACAAGGTTACAAAGGCTTTTTTGTCATTTTGCGAGAGACTCTCGAAAGAAGAACCAAAGATGCCTATCAGTCTTGAATCATTGACGTCTTCTGGATCATCCAACTCTCTTACAATCCTTTTGGTTGATCTAATAAATTCATCTATAGTGTCATTTAGTGGCTTCTTACTTTGGGTAATGGAGCAGCACATCAAAATAATGGCAAAAGGCATATATCCACATAATTGCGCGATTTTCTTGCGTTCGTCATCGTTAGAATCAGGAAGCAATTTCTGTACTAGATTCTTGCAATGAAACATACCTAACCCTCCTACTCTAGTTAATATTTGGCCTAGCGATTCAAAATGCAAGAATGTGGGTGATTCTCTGGTAGTAACTATAAATGTCACATTACAAAATTTTGTCAGAATTTCCTTAATCAAATTAATAACATCATCCTTCACGTTCGGTTCCAATAACCTATCTGCATTATCAAGGATGAAATACAAATGATCATTAACTTGGCTAAGTTGATAACAAAGCGAATCTTCTGGCTCCAAATCGCGACAATTCTGTGACACATTGAAATTACAAAGAAACTTTGATATTAGTTCCTTCTTGTTTTGAACTCCGCGTAGTTCAAGGTGATAAACCGTCTTGTTTTGAAGGTGGAGTTCATTTCCTACCGCGATTGCAACCTGGGATTTTCCAAATCCTGCCGGACCAAAGATGGAGACGATTCGGGTGGATTCAGAGGACAGGTGACTCATGATCTCCTCGCATTCTTTTCTCCGGCCCATGAAGTCCTTATCCTGGGGAGGAAGTCTAGGCTTGACAAGCAGTGTTTGAGCCCCTTTTGACAAAAACAAATAAGTATATTTGAAAAAATGTCATGCAATAATTAGAGTAGAGAAATGACAATTGCGCACTTAGAAATATAGATTTCATGCACTAAGACGAATACGGTATTCCTGCACCTAATAAATCTACATCAGACACCGTAAAAAGGGAATTAATATATGTTCTATGGGGGAGAATACTCAGGCTATTGAGAGTAACGGCCCGTTTGGCTCTACCAAGAATCACGACGAAAGTTGTCTCCGTTAAATTTTCAATTTGGTAATCGTGGGTGCACTCAACAACAGTAAGAATAAGGAACAAAACAAAAGAAAAGCAGTAAGATATTTGTTGACCACAAAGTGTCAATCACACGGCGATTTCACAGATCAAAGCGAGATCAAATTTACTTGAAAGACGTTGTCCTTCAGATCATGGCGCGTAAATAAAAAATCTGTCAGTTTTCACGGCTGACAAAAATATTTTCTGCTTCGAGGTAGGATGTCGGCTCCTTTTAAGATTGGTAAGGCTTGACAAAGTTTGGTAGGAAAAAATTATCGAGCGCGCTTGTATCTCGGAACTGATGACAGATGCTTTCGCAAAATAAACAAAAATTTGCTGAACAGCCCCGATACACATTGATGCCTTCAAGTTACCTTCACGTTTATAGATGGTGTCTTCAACAGCACTCATTCTATCCTTGACATCGCCAATTTCGCTTTCCGCATTCTGCTGGCGAATCTCCAATCTTTCCATCTTCTGTTCCATCTCCTCGAGAACACTGACAGCATTTTGAAGTTCACTTTGGAGTTTCGACTTCTCTTTATCACACTCTGCAGACATGTTCTTCACATCATCTTGCAGGGATTTCAGCTCTTGTTGAACCAGTTTCATCAAAGCTGGGTCCACAGGTGAGTTCATGCAAAGGTGTGTTCCTAAAAAATGACGAGTCAAAATAATCAAGAGTGGACTTCACTTTCCTCATGCTACGGCGAAGTATACTTAAATGCAATTCACGCCCTTGTAAAACTGTTAAACACGGACATCAAGCTACCAGAACGATGCACTGGACGGTATCATACACACTGTACATCGTTGATGATTATATCATGTAATGATGACCATGGAAAACCCATTTTCTTCAGAAATGAATTAAAACTGATATCATTCAATAAAAGTAAGAATTAGGGTCGAGTGACGTTCGGATACCGTTGTGGAAAAGAACACATTACTTTGTTAATACCTTTAGTCTCCCAGTCTTTAAGTTCTCCAAGAAGTATTCCTGCAATTGGAGGAGCCATGATTTTCACAAGGTGTTCCATCTCTGAAAACCTCTTTAGAAAATTGGTTTGATCCCATTTGGTGAAGACGCAATGCGCCCAGTCATTTCTTGCTATTCTGACATCATCTGCAGCGGTTTGTACCGGTGCAAGGGACACAGGTATACGACCAAGCAATGTCAGCACAGCCGATGCATCACATTGGTCATCAAAGGCAGTGAAGTGGGCCATGTGGTTCTGAACATACAGCCTGGCAAAGTCAACATGGGACATCACTCGACAGTCAAACTTAGAATAATCGAATTTTCCACCCACAAGCTTTGGATGGATATCATTTCCATTGATGTTCTCGTACTTCAAAGGCTGTGGCCACCGTTTAAGACGTCCAGATGTGCTCTGTCCATGAATATTGTGGCTAGTCTTGAGGTTGTTGTATTCAGTGTTGATGTCTTGTTCCACAAACGGACGTATCTGTGGTATGAGGACCTTGTTGAGTGCTATTCCAGCCACAAGCCATCGTTTCTGATTTTCCGTCACACCAAGGTGGCTTAATGGCCTGTATGGTGGACAACAATATAAACTCAGTTGTTTGTTATTTTACGAAATGGTCAACGATTGTTGCCAACTTACTGTAATGTATTGTCAGCGGTTTAAAGTGCCACTGAAACGAAATTTTCGTATGTGAGATTTTTGCTTAGTAATAAAGTTTCAACCTTACTTGGAAACACTGCAGACTTTTTTTTCGCATACGGTAAGCGAAAACTGCTTTTTCAGCCGTTCGAAATTGGCTGGTTAAGCCCAAAATTGGCGGCCATCTTGGCGCGGCCAAAACAGCCTAGTGACGTCACTGGTTGTATTGCTCTCATGCCGCGCTGAAAATTTAGAGTGATTATGGGAGAAGAGAATACTGTTCGAAGCCTCCCAAAAAACATCTTAAGGACATCTCAGGGCTGTAAAGCAGATAATAAGAGTAGCCTTAGACATGAAGAGGTGGAGAGTCGATCCTGGGGCTTTTCAGTCTATTTAATTGGATATTTTATGTAAGCAAGCAAACGAGTGGGAGTTCTTAGATCGCAAAATGATCGGGACTCTTAGTGAAATGGCCAGCACTCAATTAAACAATATCTACACTCATAAAGTTAAAAGACATGAAAACAAGAGAAAGCGGCTTTTGAAAATATTATCCGGAGTGCTGCTGCACGAATCGTAGCAACAACGTTTCGAGTTTTCGAGTCGCTTCGCTTCGAGGAAACCGGACGCTTTGTGAGTTTCACCGCGGACGAGATTGTGCCACAGTGACCTTTAGTCTAGTTGTATCTGCTACATCCTACAAGTTATCACAACAGCAACAATTTAAGAAACCCTCTTATTTTATATGAGGGAGCGAATTTAAACTATAAAGGTAAACTTAGCTGCCATGACCATACAATTATATGTTTTCAGGAAACGAGAGAAAGCGTGACAATGTCGGCGGCGAAAGGTCATATATGCAAATTAGTTCAAATTCTGTTTAATAAACCTTCGACTAAATAATAAACTAGTGACGTTTAACGAATTGCTTTGAACTTGAATACTATTAAATGAAGATCATAGACATAAGTATGTGCTAAAGAACTCCAAGTTATCCATCGGCCGTGAAATATTACAATTGGGAGATACGTGTAAAAGAGAAGCGAAATTCCCGCTTTGTTTACACTGACACGTATGCGGCGATAAAGCAAACCCTGCTGTGGATCACAATTTTCAAAGATACATGTTGTCTACCACAAGAACTCTCACTTATTAGTATCATAAAAAGATGCTCTCTGTGTGCAAAGAAATACTCGACTCAAAGCTTGTGGACCGTTAATAACTTCATGATTGTGCGGATGGCTGATGCGCTTACGGCTTTTAATGCAGCAAAGTTGCCGAGGATATATTCGAACCTTGTTAATAGACCTTAGATAAACGTGAGAATCCAAATTTCAGAACCAGGCTGAAAACAGACGACGAAATATCGTGTTTAGGCTTCAGGACGTGATACAAAAGTTGCCCACTCGTCTTCGAAATCTCCAATCGAGTACTCAAGATGTTCGAAAAGTATACTGAGCTGTTCCAATCTGTAGCATTCATTTTGGTGAATCTACATTCTTTGGCGCCCTCCAACGTTTATGATGTGTATTTCCTGTCAAGGCTGGACTGAAATTACAAGGTAGGAAACTAGTAGGTATCGACAATATGAAGAATAAACTTAAATAAATCAAGTGAAAACAAGAGAGAATCTTAAGCGCTTCTTGCGTGAATACAACCAGTGACGTCACAAGGTCCTTAAACTCGGTTCCAGAGCCCGGACACAGTTTTGCTCCAAAAAGTCGATTTCAGCAGCTAAAAAGAGCACTTTCCGTTAGGATTTGACAGAAATAAAGTTCACCACTATGTTAAGCACGTTTGAAACTATAAATTGGGCTAAAAAAAGAGAGTACGAAAATTTCGTTTCAGTGGCACTTTAACGCATCCACATTATAGTGAGGCGCCCAGTACTTGTTAGAGTTCGCCAAGTTGAATTGCTGATGTTGTTGTGTGTGATTTAATCCAGCCAAATCGAACCTTTTTAGAAACCATCGGAAGGTTTCTCAGTATTTAACACTTACCAAATCTGGAACGTCTGCTTCATGTTTAGTTAAGAATTATGCTTGGTTTAAGACGACAGACAACTTTCCAAATTCAAGGGAAGACATGATACCACATGTAAAAGGATTGGTGATTTTATACTAAGGAAACTGTTATTCCGAAATTGTCTTCAATTTGAAGGCAAGTTTTTACATTATAAAAAATTACTTAATTCATGCTGACAAAACTCCTTTATGCAAAATAATTTCCTCTGAAAGGAGGGTGCAAGGTGATCATGATCCTTTCAGTTACGATGTCGGACCACCACTTGTGCTGTTTTTAAATGACACATGGAAAACAAATCAAAATAGAAGTCGCGCTCAGAATCTGACACAAGATATATAGCTCAATTCAAAAAGGAAAGATCGATGATTTGTGTCGAAATTATTGACACGAGCGCATGTGGGATTGTTTGGTGGATGCAAACAAAGTATGACGGAAAGATCTGGTGAAAAGGAGCGCTAAGATGAGACTTTGCACCCTGATCCAGTATTTCGTGTCCGTGATATGGCTGCTATACATTCTTCGCTTGCAACTCCGCACCTATCCGGCTCACATTTTACTACAGCTTCCTCATGATATTATGTTCATGGGGGGCTGCGGCTAAATCATTTTTGCTCTTCGAATGCGTGCTCTGTTCAGTTCCTTGGTGACTGGAAGGAGCTTCTATTGACTTATGAAAACGCCATCGACGTCAGTATGCGTCTGTGAGTTTCTTCTTTCAATCCCCCTCCCCTCCCGCAAGAAAAAAAAACGATAAACGCCTGCGTCATCACTCTTTCTTGAAGTTAGCTATTGATTCTGTAAAAGCCTAGTCTTGATTAATTCTTGCCTACTATCTAGGTTTGGAGCATTTCATTCTCAAAGAGATACTGAAATCCTTTACCATTTCTTTTTATAACGGTAAACATGGAACTTACCCGGATGAAGCTGATGCCATTCCAAGAACTTTACAATGATGAATTAATCAGCATCTCGTGAAACATTTGGGAGAATTCCTGTGTGAGGGTAAAGGAATAGGTTAAGGTAAAGTTAAAGTTAAAGAAGGTAAAATTAGTATCAGTCATTTTCTTATGCCGCTCTACCCCACATTTGTGAAAGGTACTACGATCTATACTGGAGATTGTCTTTGGTTTTCCCTTTCAAATATTCGAAGGCATGGATGACCGCAGAGCCAGCACTGCGCTGAAGCAGTGGTGCTTTTCAACTATTTCGTTCTTGACTATGTACGTTCATTGTTAACCTTGGTGTATAAATAAACGAACAATTATTCTTGTCACAAGGTCTGAAAAATTTTGTAAACGAAGCTTTCGACTGTATCGCACAGTCGTCATCAGCGATTAAAGTGAGCTCACGTTGTCACATGAATGCAAATTGTTTAATCACGTGACAACAGATGGTCAAAAATGGTGGGAAGATCATAGCCCCCGTCTCTGTTCAGTATTGGGCGTTGACGTCTTATATGGATGGCCTCCTTGATTTTCCTGCATGTGATGTCGTCTACCACGCCCGTCTTCAAAGGAAGTACGGCACATCCAGAATGTTCTACTCGCAAATGGTTACAAACGCTGGATGTTTAAAGTCCCTTCTCGACCCAGCCCCACAAGTCAGGAGAAGAGCACCTCGGAGACACCTAGACCAACCTCTGTAGGCCTGCCTTATGTGTCTGGGCTCTCAGAACATCTTAGTAGAGTCTTTAGGGCACATGACATCCGCACATACCACAAGCCTTACAACACACTGAGGTCCACCTTAGTCCATCCAAAAGACAGGACACAAACTGAAAAGGAGACGGGCGTGGTATACGACATCACATGCAACGATTGCGGAGAGCATTACATTGGCGAGACAGTGAGAACCGTGGAGAAGCGACTGGGTGGTGTCAGAAACAAACAACATCTGCAATCCGGGAACACCAGTCTCAGGCCAACCACGAGATCGACTGGGAAGGAGTCAAGGTTTTTGATAAAGAGTCGGTAGATATCAAAAGGAAAATCAAGGAGGCCATCCATATCAGACGTCAACGCCAAACACTGAACAGAGACGGGGGCAATGATCTTCCCACCATTTTTGACCATCTGTTGTCACGTGATTAAACAATTTGCATTCACGTGACAACGTGAGCTCACTTTAATCGCTGATGAAGACTGTGCGATACAGTCGAAAGCTTCGTTTACAAAATTTTTCAGACCTTGTGACAAGAATAATTGTTCGTTTATTTCGTTCTTTGTTTGTTTGTTTTTGTTTTCTTTTTTCTATTGTTGTTGTTGTTTTGTTTTTCCCAACAATTATTCTAAGGTCCTCTGCGGTTCCAATGCAATTATTCAAATCACAAATAACATTTGTTAACTCAATGCATGACGATTGCCTTCTTCATCTCGGTAAGAAAGGCGAGTCTCTTGTGCAGGTACTGCACTTAAAGCAACCCAACTCAGATAAAACCGAAAATGCTCGAGTATAATTACATTTGAAGAGGTAAACGCTAGCTACAATGTAGTTCCCCTTGCATTGCACTAATCCTCCTGGCAACGAGGGATAAGCGATTTATTCACCGAGGGAATTTAATTAAACTCCACTGTTATATGACAACTGAGTCAGTCTGACCTCTCGAGATTACAGTAACAGATAGATAACACTCGCTACTGAGAGTCAACATTCACAGTGTTTTCTGTTTCAACAAAAAATGTCTCTATTTTTGCATAGGCAGGTCTTACGTTTCTTTATCGATTCTTTAGAATGAACTCAATTTAGTCTCCTGGAACCTCGATGGTGCCAGTTACACACAACACTAAAACACCAAACTGGTACAGGTTCAAATGTAATGGCCTTTTCACAGTTAACCGTTCTCATTTGCATTATAATATAATCTAGCATGTATGTGAGGCAATTTTGGGCTATTTTGTTGTTTCAGCCCGAAATTGCCGCGCATCCACGTTGGATTTCATTCTAATGCAAATGACAAAAACTAACCGTGAAAACGGCAATTGTGACGCGGTTTCAAAGTTGTTCAAAGTCAAGCTGCAGTAAACAATGTAACATTTTATGCAGCTGAAAGAATGCCATTTTCGGATAAGGGTCGAACGAGGAGAATGGAAACGGGGTGTTCTTCTTTGAAAGTTAAAGAACGCCAGTTCGGAGACTGTTCTTGAGCATACAGTCAAAGGCACATCGACAATATAAACAAACCTTCCCCTAGAGCTATTATTTGTAGTTCAATTGCATTATTAGTAATATGGGGCGTGATCCTAGGACGCAGTTAATATTGGTCATGTCATATTCAAGATCATGGCGGCTTTGACACTTCATAGTCAAGAAAGATGGGTAAGTAAGCGGATGTAGTTTAGGATGATGGTGGAAACGTAAAATGTAACGTTTTAAAGGAAAGTACAGATATGTAAGGAAAGAGACAATCGTAAACGAGGATGAAAAAGCCGGAAACAAACAAACAAACCAAGTTTGGTTTAACTACGTGTAACGTCACGAAGGGGCAAAGGGTTTCTAACGGCTACTAGGCAGAACCGTATAGTTTTGATGTCATAGGGAGAGACAAACAAGTTTATCAAGATTGGTTTTAAAACGGCCAATGACCCACTGAAAAGTCAAGATGGCGGCCTGCTAAGGTCATACTGAGTTTAGATGGCGAACCATGAAACATGCATGATGCAACGTACAAAAAATAGTATAGGTAAGTCGGCGAACCCGCCTGAATCCACATGAATTCTCATCTCCGTTATAAACGGTCATAAGGATGGACAATGACGAAAGAGTCGTAAACTTGGGTGAAAAGCCATAACTATAAATACAATAATTTCAACCCCTGGGAGCTACCAGAGTCGCATGCAGATATGCAGCATGGCATAACCTTGGCGGGGAGACGAAGCATATGGGCCGATCCCAGGAAACCTCTACAGCCTGGCCGGTTTAGAAGATAGGAGAGTGGACTCTAAATCACGGGGGAAATGCACACGATAAACGAGGTAACAGTTCGTAGACATGACAAAACGGTTTATTCTACACCACTACATTCACAACACAAAACAAAGAGTAAATTAAGGGATGAAACGTTTACAGAACTAAAAATTAATGTACGTACGTGTTTTGTAATGTTTGACTGTAGAAAGCTATTGTGTACTAAGTTCTAGACCGCCAATACTGATTCTGGCCTACCTATCGTTTGAATCATGAAACGGCTATTTACTGAGTCATATGCTCCACTGTTTTAAGAGACAAATAATTTCTTCCCTCTCAAATTCTCCATGTAGCGCCTTAGAGTATCAGCGTTGTTGTTCCGACCCATTTTACAGCTGCAGCGAATATGACAGGGCGAGCGACGTCAAGTGATTGCTCATGGACAAAATCCCCCAACTCTATTTGCTTCTGCAAGAGAAGAGCGTCAGAAATACCGGTGGCGAGCTAGAAGAGCGACTTGGAACTGTTATGCAAAATTACAAAAATCTTCGCCGGTAACGAAGTCAACAAACTACGACGTAAACGCAAAGAAAAAACAATATCACGGAAAGACACCGACGTCCACATTGAAAGACTTTAGAAGGACAAAGATTAAAAGCACAGGCAAGAAATTCAGCGGCTCAAGAGTCGGTACTAAACCTATGAACAACACTAAAGGCTGGTTCTCACTAGCGACGAAGTCGGAGTCGAAGTCGAAGTCAGAGTCGTAAGAGACCTTATGACCTAGTGAAATTAATAAGAGAGCTTATGACTTACTGAAAATCGAAATCGAAAATCGGAGTCGTATGCAGAGTCATAAGCTCGACGGAATCGGGGTCGGAAGAATCAGAACGTTTCCATTTCTTCCGATTCCGTTTACGACTCCGTCGTTTATGATCCAATGAAAACTAGATTGTTGGAATCGGAAACAGAAATGGAAGAACCAACCAATCACAAGGCCCGGAACATTGTGATTGGTTTACTCTTCCGCTTCTGCTTCCGACTCCGCCAATCTAGTTTTCACTGGATCGTAAGCAACGGAGTCATAAGCGGATGCGGTGTTCTGCTTCCGACTCCGTCGGTTTGATTTTCACTAGATCGTATCACTCTAGGCTTCTGACTACGACTCCGTCGCTAGTGAAAACCAGCCTTACGATAACCTTGTGGGACTCCTTCAATCTGCCAATCATTCAAAAGAATGCGTGGAAAGGGAACGGCACATTTTTCAAAAGCGATTTCTTGAAGAGAGCGAAGACATTATTTGTCTCTTGAAGCAGTGCAGCATATGTATGACTCAGTAAATGGTCGTTTATTCAAACGATAGATAGACTCAAATCAGTACTGGCGGTCTAAAACCTAGATTAACTTTGTACACAATAGCTTTCTTCAATCAAACATTGCAAAACACGTACGTACATTTATCGTTAGTCCTGTAAACGCTTCATCCCTTAATTTACTATTTGTTTTGTGTTGTGAATGCTGTGGCGGATCTAGGCGAGGGGCCCGATACTATACTACAATCAGGCGTTTTGAACGTTTTTGAAAGTTGAAAAACGCCTGATCGCAGATTATACCCGAGCATTCAGCCAAAAACATATCGACATGACGTTACCTGCAGGCCGCCATCTTGACTTTTCAGTGCCGCGTTATTGGTCGTATGCTAGGGTCATGCCCCATACTACTATTATTAGCTCATTAGCCTCGAGGAGCTCCTATGTAGACTCTCCCATGCAACGCTCCAATACTTTATATTTAACGCGCAGTGCACAAACACAAAAACTTGTGACATCAATTTGTATACCAATTAACATGCTCGGAAAAATGAAATATAGTACTCGAGCCGCGTGAATTCTGAAAACATCAGTTATTACCGAACATACTGGACAATTTATTGATATTTTTGATACCTTCGCAGGTTAAAACGAGAACTGGGGGTCATATTTGGAAGTGCCAATAAGGCAAAGTTATCAAATCTTGGACATGTTCACTCTATCTGCCTTGGCAAAGGTTTATATTTCTAACAGTGACATTATAACCCTGTGGCCTTGGATACCGTTTATTTTGCCTGTATGGCTCGTAACTATGGGGAGAAGTAGTTGTAGCCGTGACTATTCTGACATACCGGTATTGACACTTACTGCAGAGCGTTATTTTAATGAATCTCGAAAGCTTTTTTAAATTATTTTCCGTCCGGCACTATTACGCACTGCTTTTGACAGGGCTACCCGTAAACCTCTCTAAAGCGGCCACCATAGGGCAGAATTAACTGGCTGTTGTAGAATGGAGGTAATTGTAGGGAAAAATTCAGGCTGAGTTAAAGAATACCGGCTGAAAGATCTAACAAAAATCCAGCCTCACGTTGTCAAATTTTTTGTTCGTACTTTGGTTTGTTATCCCGGCGTAGTCAATCGAACGAAACCGAATCAAAAATCAATCAACTCAATCGAACTTAATCGTTCGATTGGAGTTCGATTGGTTCGGTAATCGAACACAATCGAACTGGAACTTTTCGGTAAGTTCGATTGTATCACCGCTAAATGTAATAACAACACTAAATGTAATACCAACAATAAATGTAATAAAAATTAACTCTTAATGTAATACTAACCGAAAATGTAATAAAAATCAACCCTAAATGTAATAACTTACCCCACCGTAAATGTAATACAATTTAACGCTAAATGTAATAAGCTGACCAACCGTAAATGTAATACAAGTTAAGCTTAAATGTAATAACACGTTACTAAGTGTGGCAAAGGCGTAAATGGCATCAATATCATCAGTGATATGATATCACTTCAATAGATTATCAGATTACCCAATGACGGTTAATCCCCTTTACTAATTAAACCGTTAGGCGCAGATTACCCTCGGGGGGTTACTCCCATACAATACCTATACGGGTATGTGCCGCCCAACAGGGTCGTGATTTTGTAGCTTCTGAGTTAGAGAGGGTTATCCATTTTAGAGACAGGATATAATATTTTGAACGCACGAAAGCTACAGTTTTGTAAGCCGCCATTTGAAATTATTCAAGGAGAGCTTGCTTTTAAAAATGCGGTTTAAAACTGTTACAACCTGTGTTAAAAACAAAGGATCATGACAGGTCTACACGGACTCCCCTCATGAATCGCGATAGCGATGAATTTTAGCCTTCAGTTAAATTTTCGCTCTAACGAGCGTATCGTTTAGAGATTTGCCTCTCTTGTGTGATATAACCGGAGGTTTAGTATAAATGCTTTTCAGCAACGGCTGGTTTTGTATTACAACCCAGTTATTCATTAAAATTTCTTCTAGGCCACGTACTGCCGGGTAATATGTCGTGTCAAATGAACACATCCAGAAGGACTTCTAATAATAACCCACTTTCAAAAAGAGTGTAAACCTGGGGCGAGTATGGGTGAGGGATCAATTATGGGATCGTTATTTTGGGGTCGCTTGCGCATTTGTTTTCAACCTCGGGGGCCCCCAAACGATCCCACAACTGAGCGCACGCCTTCTCTCGCCCAGGCTTCCACTATTTTCGAACGTGGGCTATGTAATTGCGCGATCCGCTGAAAACAATTTCCGAAATGATGTTTGAAATGCTCGACCATCAGAAGGGCTATTTTCTTGGGAAATCTTCAGAAGCTCCCAGTTAAGCTTTGACCGGAACTATGCCGAACCTCGGCAATGTTCACAAAAAATCACCGAGACTTCAAGTGATGCCCGGTAACCGTAAGGGAGCTTTTAACACTATGTTATTACATTTGAGAATAACTTGTATTACATTTACGGTTGGTCAGCCTATTGCATTTAGCGTTATATTGTATTACATTTACGGTGGGGTAAGTTGTTACATTTAGGGTTGTTTTTTATTACATTTGTGGTCAGTATTACATTTAGAGTTAATTTTTTATTACATTTACGGTTGGTATTACAATTAGCATTGTTTATTACATTTAGCGGTGAAACATTCGATTACCGAACCCAATCGAATTGATCGTTTTCACGTGACGTCATCACTTTCTAAAATCCAAAACGAAAGAGCCACCAACGTTTTTGTCCTCATCAGGCACAAGAGGCGGTATATTTATATCTGTTTACAATTTTACAGCTCAATAGCGCGCTTCGTTTGGAATCCAGAGCATTTTGAATTTCAGGGTTATGGAGGTACGTGACACAAGGCTATGATCGAGTTTGTCGAAAAATATATACTTATCCCATGATTTTGAGCCTTTTTAGAAGTTAAAGCATTAGGAAAAGTGCTCATGTAAATGCTTGTTTGATCAGTACTGACAAAGTCGCCTAGATACCCAAAGTAAGTTCCAGATGTTTACACTATTTTCCGGCCGCCATATTGGTGTACCACGGAGGTACACCAACATGGCGTTTTCATACTGGGCTCTGTAAATATCGGCGAAACATTTCGACGAATATCTGAAGTTTGGGGAAACGCACAGGCCTAAAACCTGGAGAAGAGGCTTATTTAGTTATCTTCTATAACATCATAATTTCATAGCTTTTTCCACTGGATGGTTTTCGATTTATTTTTTTTTATTGCGTGACAGTGAAAACGATCTATTGGTTCGATTTTGTTCTGTAGAAAAATAAAACGGCATACAAAAATTTATAAGCATTCAGTCTCAAAGCCGGACCCCTTTCTCCTCTTTTCTTCTTGACAATTAATCTCTATCTCTATTTCAATTGAATTGGAAGGATTTCACTCTTTAACCGAGTTTTAACTAGAGGAGCAGGTGTGAGAGATATTAACACATTTCAATTAACTACTATCAGGCCGGGCTATCAGGCACCAGTTCTCTTTGTAAATGACCAAGCTGGCCGCAGTCATCGTCAGTTACCCTCAAAGCCGGACCTCTCTCTCCTCTTTTCTTTTTGAACATAAATCTATCCCCGACACGGACGGCGAAAAAGCACTCGTGTGTAGTCTTTTACCACCGCTTCCAGACATGCCATTAGGGACAGCGCGTCTCCCAACCCCAAAATGCTTTGGAAACGAAAGAATATCGAGGTCGAAATGTATTATGGACCAAAATATAACAAGACAGCGGGAACCTGGTCTCTAACATTAGTAGGCCTGGTTAATTTTATCATTTTTAGCGGGTAAGGTAAATCCTGAATAAAATTTTTCACTTGAATTGCTCCAAGCATTGTTCAATATTTATGTATAGAATGATCCTTGCAAAGTTGAGCCGTCGACAGGGCAAACCCAGTGCTTACAATACTGAGATGAGGTGGTTTTCGAAAGCTTTTCGCCAGCCCAAAACTCGGCGAGAAATCGATCGACAAATTCAAAGCCATGATCTGGGACAATCCTACTGACGATATGCTACCAAGTTATGGTAAGTTTTTTTAAAAGAAAAATTAAGAAATGACTTCATGTGGAGTGATGTCGTGATGTGTAGGCTTATTTTTCCAGGTATATCCTGAACTAGTACTGGAACCGGCTAAAATATGCAATAAAGTTTATGTAATTTTGAAGATAAACAAAACGAAAATGCGTGCACGGGCCCGAAAAAGTAAAATGATGTAAAATAGAAAATGGGATATGCTTATTTTGTAGCTGAAAAAATGCGATTAGGGTTTTAGACATGGTGTCGAAGGGTGGAAAGGGGGTTGGGGGGGGGGGGGGGGGGTTTGGGGGATGCCATCTCCAATACAGTATCACAGTTTTGTTGAATTAGAAACCAGTGACGCTTAGAACTTTATAATCTTATATACATCTTTGTCCGCTAGCAGCCTACTCCAACTCCACTTTTTTAGGTCTATTACCCCACTCCCTTAGAAAATATTTAATAAAGCCTGATGAAAAGTATATCATGTTGTTACTAATTAACAGGATTGACTGCAGATGAGCTTGCCTGTCTTGCTGCATCGGGAATGCAAGGCTGGGTCTATACTGATCACGTCACATGGGTTTTAAAACAGCTTAATGACATGCAAAACGATACCATGCTACTATGCCCAATGTCGTTGTTAATATCTACAATGAGATGATGAGGAAAGCTAAGTTACTTAACCCTGGACCATTAAAAAGGCTGGTTTTCACTCTGAATGTGGGACAAAGGAATGGCAAAACTTTCATTGGCAACCCTCAAAATGGTGGTAATCATTGGGTACTGGTAGATGTTGAGCTGCGACCTTTCATGAAGATCATATACTGTAAGATGCTGGCTTGGCAACCTCCCCCAGACATCATTGATGTCGTCAATGATTTTGCACGGTACATTCCACAAGTTGGAACGCACAAAAAGAGTCATTTGGTGCTTGCCCACTCTCCCAGTGCGACTAATTGGCAGGGTCATGAATGTGACTGGCGATGCCGTAACTATTCCCTGCAAAGTTGCACTGATACATGTGGTGTTATTACTCTGGTGAACGCAGCTGTGGTAGCCTTGCACAGCCCTCTTTTCTGATGGTTAACGGGTCCAGTGATCAAAGAATCGATCTTCTTGCAACACCTGACCCAATACTGGTTATATTTTGTGTCGCCCATGAGCAGAGACGAAGCCATATTCTTGTCAGTGTGAAACAAATTTTTAGTTTGTTTATTGTGGAAGTGCCACAACTTCCACTGATGACCACTCCATCTTTCCCTCACCCCCATTAGTGGTCATTATATGGTTTTACACATTGTGCTGGCATTATTTTGAGCATGATAGCGAGGCAAAAGAATCTAGCATTACGCGGGAATAACAGTGACAAAAACTGGCCGATGTCTTTTGAGCATAATATATAGTAAGATTTTTTGATCATCAAGCATTTGCATAATGACAACAAATTTGAGCATTATGTGTAAAACCCTATTTCATGACCCATTTCCAGTACTATTCTGATATTTACAACACATGTTTGCAAACACAAAATCCTTTAACAACAGAAAGACAACAATGTTGGAAAGGAATACTCCTTCTAACATGAACCAAATGCACTGCCCCATGAAAAATGCAGGACATGTGGTTAGTGTAGTACAAAGATAGAAGAGTGCTTTTAGAAACCTTTTGACCTAAGTTTTCATCTCTAAAATGGCCCTTGTGATATGATCAGTAGCAGGCTGTACATGTTTTCATGACGATTTGAACAGCTAGAGATAACTGTGCAACCTGACACTAGCCTTCTAGCAGGCTACTGCCATATTGGCTTATGATATTGGCTTATGTTATCCACAGGTCTTTAGCTTCCTCATAGTGAAGAACATCATCATAATTTACTTTGATCAAAATGAAAAAGATCACCAGGGATAATGAAAACCTGGATCTGCAGGTCCCTCGGCAAAATTGTTTGTTTGATGCTGTGCTAAGTAGAGAAGATGATGTCATTATTTAGAGCATTTAGTGCAGGAAACATTTTCACACTAGAAAATATATGAAATCATTACAGGTCAGACTAGTGAAATTTTAAAAGCTGATTCTAACTGTTTCTGGACGACCCATATGGAACATGCAAGGTCTCTTTCAACTGAAATCATTTTGTTATTAGCAAAAAAAGGACAGAGCAGTCATTCAAGACTATTCCAGCAGCTTGTATTAATAATAATATTAGACCATGTTTTTGATGTTCTGTAAAATAGAACAGGGATAAGCATGTGAAATCATTATTGGCATGAGGTGAAACTAGTCTTGCATTTCACACATTTAATTTCAGTGAGCTATCACAATACTGGGCATCGTGCTTTGCATAAATATTTGATCAATCAGCTCATTTCCGTAGGATTTTTATCAACTTGATCCCCACCACAGATATATGCATGTACATGTACATGTAAGTACTGAACGGCACAGTGCGAACTATATTGATTTTGCAACAAGTTTACTGTTAATTTAATATTTTTTTGCCATACATGGCTCGAGTAACATTCTAAGGAAAATTGGACTCTGAGTACATGTCTGACATCTACTGTCATTTCAATATTGTCATATAGTTATTTCATATTGTTCTAGAGTTTTTACTGCTTTTAAGCAACAAATCTGAAACAAACATTACATACAGAAACAAAAAAAACAGATAAATATTATTATATATTATATTATATATTTTCAGGCTTTCAATGTTGGTATGTGTGTGGAATTATAATGGGATTACGGTATAAAATTCTGTATTACTGCATTAAATACACGACAAGCCGTTATGATTATTGTTAATCAAATTAAAGAAACTACATATAATTTCTACATACACAACACAAGCTAAGGTTCGTTTACTAGTAACAAATAGGTCAATGAATTGCAAGATAATAAATGCCGTGGTGCACAACCGATCTGATGAGCAAAAATCTCTCTGACTGAGACGTTCGAGGGATAATTTGTGTTTCCTTTCAGAAATATTTCGAGAAAACGTGGGCTGGTGGTCGCTAACTGCGTTTTAAAGCTGAAATCAACCAGGCGTTTCAAGTGTTAGAGACCAGGCTCCCACTATCTGATTATATTTTGGCCCACAATACATTTCGATCTCGATATTCTTTCGTTCCCGATGCATTTTGGGGTTGGGAGACGCGCTGTCCCTAATGGCATGTCGCTTCCAGAATGATTAGTTTCATGTCCGACATCTTGCCTGTTGTACTCGTGTTTGAAATAGAAGCCAATCAGGAGCCATAATCGGGGACGGAGACCGTAAGCGCGCGCCATTTCAAGTATTGGGGTTGTCCCCATGATATGGGACAATAATTATATTTTTAGAACAAATTGCGCCATCACCTGCGGCACACGCGCGTGCATGGTGCGAGGATTTTTGCGGATGTCGCGCGGGGGAAATGGCGTCCGAAATTCCCGAAATGTTTCATGTTTTTGCTCCACAACTCAACGCGTTTTACGTCTGTTGGAGTTTTGCTTAAGTATTTTCGTCGTAAGCTGCTCCAGTTTGAGTGAAGTAAGACAGTGTCGAATTTAGGTATGTTCCACTGTAAGCTTATATATATCGCTGACCAAGTTGTGTTCCGACTGATGCTTCTTTTACATGAGCTGTACATTACTCCACTTTAAATTTCACATATGTTGAAGATTAACAGCTTTTCCATTACACAGCAAAAAACTAGCTGGATATATTCAGATATAGCAGAGCTTCAGGTCTTCATAGTTTCATAGCTCCTCATGCCACACGCTTGCGAGGAATTTGTCAGTCTATCGCGACCGAAAAGTAAAACAAAATAATTGCTAGTTTGAGTTTCGCTTGAATTGTAAGCAACGCTTGATGTTTCATCGAGGCTTAATAACTTTATGTCCATAGATACTGCTCAGTTTTATTCGTGTAAAAATCCAGTAAATTCTCTGTTGTCGATGAATGAGAGCGCCCGCCGATGCGTGTTTTGTACAGTCAGTAAACATGACAAATTGTACTTCCGCCGCACTTTCGTGTGAAAGCGTACATCGAACTCCAACAATAGCTCTATAGTTTTTAAATATGTTTAAGATTGATAAATGTTTGAGAACATATTAAAAGCTAAGCTGAAAATATGTGAATAAAGCAGAAACAATCAGCAAAGTTACGATGACGCTTTCTTTAATCAACTTGGAATAACGATTTCGATTTTGTTGATCGAGTTATAAAAACTCGTTGTCTATTTTCATTTTCGCAGTGTAAAACTTCACTATGCTTATGTTGAAGAAACACACATGATGTTAGTAGCCTTTTTTGCATTCGTGAAATTTGTTGCAGCATCTCAACACAAAAGATAACGAAAGAAATCTTTGTCAAGATTTGTTGACAATTGAAAACACCGACTCGGACTTGAAAGTGCACGAGCTGCACTTTGTATGCAAATGAGCTAATTGTACGCGTCAGACTTTCCTTTCAAAAACCTTTGCAAATTCACCAAACAAGCAGAAACAATAAGAAACCATCAAAACAGGTTTTGGTTATGATAAACATTGTCTGAGAAACTCACAAATTAACTCGATACCAGAGTAGAGAGTTTTCTTGCTATATTCTTAAGCATACGCGTGAGCTTACAACTAGCGTGAGCAGATCTTATTATTCATTCCCAGCGCGAGATTGAAGTCTTGTTTTCGACCCTGAAAAACCCACCTTTTCTGTTAGCTCAGAGCATTAAACTACATATAAGCGCCCTGGTTCGTATTCCCGGCCTTATTCCCTACCATCGCTGTGAAAAATACGCAAGAGAATCTCTAACTCTCACCATTTGATCACGCAACGTGACAACATCCACGCGAGAGCCCCTGACATGTGCGTGAATACACGCGGATATATGACGTCAGTATGGCGCAATTTGTTCTAAAAATAGAAAAATTGTCCCATATCATAGGTGCGCGCGAATCCCGAGACTTACGGTCTCCGTCCCCGATTATGGCTCCTGAAGCCGATAAATAACTTATTTAACCGCAACGCTTTGTTTCAAACCAGATGAAACTGGTTTTATGTTCCATTGTTGAAGTGTTCGATTACCGAATGTTCGATTGGCCACGCCATTATTTTCGTTATTCTCTTCTCTTCGTAAAAGAGAAGAATGAACTGATGTTGTAAGGAGAATTGACATGTTAATCATCTTGATATTGTCAGCTTTTATGAAGCAATTCGTGATTTTATACTACAATCAGGCGTTTTGAACTTTTTTGAAAGTTGAAAAACACCTGATCACAGATTATTCCTGAGCATTCAGCCAAAACATATCGACATGAAGAAGATGCCTTGTGCTAGCTGCAGTCGAACCTCTCTACAACAGCCCCCTTGGGGACAGAGGTAAGTGGCCGTTATGAGGAGGTAGGGGTGTAACATGACACCTGTTGTGTTGCTCGGGGTGCAACATTTTGTTTCAAAAGGTGCTTATTTAAGCATATATAAATAAAAATGTGTCAACAAAACAGAAACGTAGCAGAAACAGAGACAAAGATCAACGGGGCTCGGGATAGATAAAGTCTGGCGACCTTTTACAGTAAAAAATTGGGGTTTTTGAATACACCGTTCGTCAAGTCGTTGATTAACTGGCCGTTGGAGCTCGTTGTCGAGAGGCTATTTTGGCAGTTGGGACGTGTTTTAGTGGTTGTTGCCGCTGTGGAGAGGAGGCCGTTGTAGAGGGGTTAAAATAAACTTAAGTGAGGGTATGGACTGTCCGCCGGGACTGAAAAATGTGGCCTCTGTAGAGAGATGGCAGTTAGTGGAGGTTCGACTGTATATTGTAGGTCAAAGGCCTGACTTCATCTCATTATTCAAAATTATCGGCTCATTAGCCTCGAGAAGCACACATGCATTTTATTTAACGCGCAGTTCATAAACACAAAGACTGCTGACATCAATTTTTTTTTTACAATTAACATGCTCAGAAAAAAAGAAATATAGTGCTCGAGGTGCTGAAAATAGCATCAGACATTACCGATCCTAAAGGACGATTTAGTTATAATCTTTGCTCTGCTAAAACAAGAACCAAGTCAGAACTGGGAATCACAAAGTCGAAATACCATAATGCTTAACACTCTTAAGTCTTGAATATTTTTACCTACCTATCTCGGATACCGATTGTTTTGCCTTTAGGGACACTTAACACTTTAGGGACTCGAAAGGCTTTATGTATTCTTTGTTTTTGTATCTGGCTTTCTTTAAATGCCCCATGCAAGAAAGCATGGGATGAGTAAACTCCACAGACCACTGGGTACATTCTGTTAGCGATCGAGAAATATACTTGGTGTCTTTGGTTTTTCCAGAATGTTTACAATAAATCCACGATTATTTAAGAGCACTTTGATGAGAAATGTGATATTAAGTCATGAATTAATTCAGTGCTTTAGTTATTGTTCCTCAACTGAATATTGGACAAAAACTAGTTCGAGACGTCGGGATTTCGAGATAGCCGATAGTATGTGACCGAACAAGTATATTCAAGGGAAAATGATTTGAATTCGATATAGCTTAAAGTACAAGGTAGTGACGTTCCACTGTATTCCATGGTATTCAATATGATTCCTTGTATTTTGAATAAAGCTGATGATATGAATAAAGATGATGAAGATGAAAGCCGTGACGCCGTCAAAAGAGGCACGTGATGCTCCAGACCTTGCGATGTAAATAGTGCTAGTATTTGTCTGAATACATCCTGAAATCTCTCTATAAAATACATGGCTGAACTGTGGGTAAGGTCATCTCCATGAACTGAAAGTTCACTTCCAAAAACATCAGGGAGCAAAAATGAAACTTCTATTGTGCAGTGGACTACAATAATAGACGGCCATACACTCTCAGGAATGGCGTCACAGGAAGATAAGACGAACATTCTGGGAAATCCATCGACTGGTGATGTGCGCTATGGTTCACTAGGTCCTATTCATCAAGGCAATTTCACAGTTTACAAGCGCAGATGGTATATTCTTCTAATTTTTTGCATCTGTAGTGCGACCAACGCGTTGAAATGGAACACTTGGGGTCCAATACAAGGTACATGTCAAGTTGTGTTTGGCTGGAGTAACACGACCATCACCATGTTGGTTACCTGGAGCCCAATTGTTTCTGTCGTCGTTTTCTTGCCGATGTCATGGTTGATGGATGTTAAAGGTGAGAAAACTACAAATTGACAACATTATAGATCAAACTGCTTCCCTTCTATATTGACAATGTAGTAAGGTTTTCAAGGTTGGAGCGATAGGATGAAGTGTTTAATAGGCCTCAGGCGGTCGGGTACGATCCACGCTTCATGTAACGGCATAAACTGTATACAAAAATATATCCTAGTGGTGGGATGCCATAGAAAATACAGTGGCCAGCACAATCAATGCGACATACGCGCGGCGCATGATGGGAAGGTTGGATGTAATACCGTCGAATACACAAGGGCTTTCCTGTATTCTGATTGGCTGTATTTTCTTTGGCATGGTACAAACACCCATATAGTGCACAATACAACAACACTATACATGCCCCTGTACATGGCATTTACTCTGTGTGTTTATAACATCAAATCTCACACGAATTTGGTCTAGACTAATCACGCAAACAAACCGCAACTGGGGAATATCCTAAATCCATATTGATCCTCAACCTCAGATAATGCATTGCTAGCTTTCTGATTGGTTTATGCAATGAATCTCCGATATCAGCCATGATGCCTGTGTTTGATCATTTATAAAAAAAAAAATGAGCGTTGCAAGTGTCGCTTACACGTAGCGTACAATTTTCCCCGGTAGGTGAAAGTTTCATCAGAAAAAAAAATGGCTGAAAATAGCAGATCTGTCAATCTTTCTCTCCTGCAGAAACCATAATGAGCAATATACACAATCCTGGAAGCTAGAAAAGCCACAGAATGCCACAATTAACTTAACTGCGTATAGTTTGATACCTCAAACATTTTATTCAAAAGACTTGTAATTGCAGAGCAAAGCGAATAAATGTAGAGGCAAAAATAATTGCATGGAGAGCTAGTTTGATTCGTCTTAAGACTATGATTGTGAATATTGGACAATAGAAAATAGAACTCATTCTGGTTTGAAACAAATTTAAATCAGAACGTTAGACTATATTTTCGTGTCAAATGGTTGTAGAGACTGTTGCTTACATTACACGTTGCATGGCCCCATTCACATTCATTATGTTGGCCCAAAAAACCTCCCTATATAACTGGAATGTCATATTTGCTCGTTAAAATTTTAAGAAGACCGCAAAGATGAGATTTCTCTGATCAGTGACCAATCTTATGATCAACTAATGCTGTACTTTTTTCTCATAGGGTTGAGAGCATCAGTCCTCCTTCTGGCAATTGTTGATTTCATAGCAGCAGGACTGCAGGCAATTCCACTGTCTAATCTGCAAATACAAACGTGGTTGGTTCACCTCGGGGCTATCTTCAATAGTATAGGTGCCCCCGTCGCCATGGCATTAGGCCCCCTTATCTCCGCAGTATGGTTCCCACCTCACCAGCGAGCAACTTCGACTGCAATTGCCTCACTGGCTCCCTATGTCGGAACAGGACTGGCATTCATCATTGGTCCACTGTTAGTCCCAGATGTGGGTAATCGTAGTAGTAGCATTGGTAAAAGCATTGACTACATCAAACTTCGTAACAATATGAGCCACAAACAGTTAATGTATCTCAAAGAGCAAGTCATGCATCTGATGTACATCGAGTTTGCAGCAGCGGCATTGATTTTACTAGCTATTATTGTGTATTTTCCAACTAAACCTAAATTCCCACCAAGTGTCACTGCAACAGTCCACCGCCTGAATTTTAAACATGGCTTCAAGCGTCTTTTGCACAACAAGCAGTTCTGGTTGGTGCTGTTTATTAATGGAATTGCCCTGGGTGTCTGGTTTGGCTTGATGTCCATCCTAGATTTGAACTTGTCTCAGTTTGGTATTAGAGAAAAAACTGCTGGCTGGCTTGGATTTGGTGCCTCAATGGCTGGAATAGCAGCAGGAATTTCTCTGTCCATGTGAGTTTCATGTTGTTCCGTATATTTAAATGATTAATTAAGGTGGCTGAAAACACTTCCCAGCATTTTTCTCAGCACTTCTACTTTGATATCTTCTTGTTAGCAATAGTAAAAGTAAACATTTAAGAAACACGAAAAAACTTTTTGAAGACACGTTTCGGCATAACTGAAATTACAAGTGGTTAAAATAGAAATAAAAGTCACAGGCAAAGATAACACCATTACAGATCGAGGGAGAGTTGAGTGCCTGGGACTGTCTGGTACAGATACCGTTACACTGAGCGAGTGTGCGGTAAGCAGCTTGTTGCACTGTAAAACGACCTTTCATTTTACCGTTAAGTATGTGCCTATAACTGAAAAACGAATTCGGTGTTCTCTTTTTTCGACAAGTTGTGATCAGCAGAAGTTTTAGACGTTCCGAATCAATGGTTGGTGATTTGTTTGATGCCAGTAAGTATAATGGCATCAACTGAAAAAAAAAATGGCAGCAGTGATTCATCAAAGGAGAAGCAGTTGCGAGCCACCTTAAATGTATCAGTAACTTATTAATGTTGCCAGGGTGGTAATGCAAACCGTTTACACCCTTTGAACCACCTTTTGCAATGCGTTGCAGTTGGATGGATGACCGACTGGACTGTGCATTTAACGCTTTGAATACGGTAATAATAATAATAATAATAATAATAATAATAATTTCCACTCGGTACTGTTTCTGTCTACATTTGATGATTACTTACTGGCTGTCGTTTTCCCACAGCCTAGCAGATCATGTATCCAGACGCATGAAGACGATACAGCTTGTCCTCCTTTTGGGTGCCACCGTATCTCTTGCGTTATTCTCTTTCATGTGCGCGGGAATCATCCCATACCGCAAAGTTGTTCTGTTCTTGACCTTCATCCTTGGAGGATTCTTCACTAGTGGAAGCATTCCACTGTTTTTTGAGATGGCAGTGGAGACTGCTTACCCTGTGGCGGAAGGAATCACATCTTGTGTCTTAACAATTTCTTGCAAATTTCCACTCTTGTTTTTTTACATATTTCCGTTACTTCCCAAGTTTGGTTTGAAGTGGATTAACTGGTGTACGTTTGCAACCTACGCTGTTTGCACTCTGTTGCTCGCGTTATGGCAAGAGAGATATTATCGCTCAGAAGTAGATGATCAAGGAGAAACGGATCAAGTTAGATCAAACAGTATTTCGTAGTGAAGATATATTCATCTCGGGCGACATCCTCGGCGAATAACATAGCCCTTGCTTACAAAAATTGCTGCTCACACTCCTAACATAATGGGCGGTCACCTTCATTCAAGAGAGAACGTGTGGGGTACATGTAGGTCCGGCCACGTTGGTGGGTCGCCATTCAGGCTATTCAAAAATTGCAGCTGTGTATACGCGAGCTCCATAAGTTTAGTTTATTTTTATTTTTTTAATAATTTCGAGTTTTTAAAGTCGCGTAACTGTGAACATCGATCTTTTGGTATTCTAGGAAATTGAATTATCCTGTAATATTTCTAAATCTATTTTGGAAACTATGGAGAAACGAGGAAATGTCGCCATTTTATAGACGAATCCAAGCCTCTACACAAAAACGACTTATCGTTTACGATAGCTCAGCCAATCAGACAGCAGAATGTGTATTAGAATACCAGTAGAATTCTGCGCAAGAAATAAGCTGCTATGCAGATTACTCGACGTGGGCTGGGGCGGGAACCGGAGAGAGTAGGGGAGCGGATACATTACGGGAGGCGGAAGAAATGTGTGGAAATTTGTAACATTGTTAACATTTTGCAGTCGGAAAAACCACTAATTCTAAGAGATTGGAAGCCCTCAGGGAGGGTCGGGGACTAGGAGCAAAAGTTTAAGGAAGGGAGAAGTTTAATTAGGTTTTGAAATTTATAATTTTATTTCTCGTGAAATTCTCGGACTATAAATGTGTATATGGTAAATTACAATTCACTTTGAGCTTCATGAAATTATACAACTGTATTGTATTAAAAATAACATTATTTAGAGAGGAAGCCAAATCATCAGCCTTAGCTTGTTTTCATGCGGTTCCTCTATCCTAGTCGAATCGGAATTTGGAGATGTTGCTTTTTGTGGAGGAGGAAAAACCGGAGAACCCGGATAAAAACCCCTGAGGCAAGGCGAGAACCAATAACAAACTCAACTCACATATGACACAGTAATTGAACCTGCGCCATGTTAGTGGGAGGCAAGCGCTCTCACCACTGCGCCCTCCCTGCTCCGCGGGGAACATTGTAGAGTGGTTTTCTAATTGGTTGTTTTAAAACCAGGGTAATTACTCTGGCCAATCACAAAGGACTCAGTCATTTCCAAGCAAATGCATGTAGCTGGCTCGAAGTTTGCGAGCGGGTCACGATTGCTTGTGGTTTTACTGGTGATTGGATGACTATGTGGTAGGAATGCCAACTCTAAGCAAAGGCGAGTTACTTTCGACACTCAAGTGAATTCCTCTCTATCGACAATGGTTCAATGTTTAACCAATTCAGTAAATACGGGGTTTAAATTTCGCTTAAGTACAGTGACTACCTCACTGTCTCATTTTCAAACAATAACGTTCAACTGTTCTTTACTCATTTAGATTGAAGGTTTAGTAGGAAAAGTTGAGACACGGTGGTTAGGGCGGGTTCGGTCCGGGTTCGAGCCCTGGCCGGGGACATTGCATTGTGTTCTTGAGCAAGACACTTTACTCTCACAGTGCCTCTCTCCACCCAGGTGTATAAATGATACCGGCAAATGTAATGCCGGAGGGTAACCCTGCGATGGACAAGCATCCCATCCGGCTGGGGGACGTGAGAAATACTCCTAGTCGCTTCATGCTACTGAAACCGGAGATAAGCGCCGGTCTGATGGGCCACGTGGCTCTATGCAGACTTAGCCCTGTTTTAGTAGGAAAATGTAATGAAAAATATCTATTTAACATATACGTATTAGAGTATATATAACATGTTATTACACTGACATGGAGTAACGTGAACAATAGATTCTGTTATCCACAAAAGTACCACGAATAGAAGTTGTGGAGAATTGAGCGCAGTCACAGTTCCACTGCAGTTAATGGTGTTTTTATGAACACATAAGCTCCTGACATAATGCCCATTGACGGTGAGCGATCTAATGTTTTATACACTTTAATTCATATAAACTGATAAATGAGAGCAGCACTTTGATAAATTGTTGTGCAGCCTCAGTGGGTAATAACATAGCCGAAAAAATACTCGGTTGTGTTCTTAGTTTGAAAGACGAATCATTGTTCCACGTCAGGAGTGTCCGCGTCATGTGCCTCGGTTTTTTCTTTTGTTTTGTTTTGTTTTTGTTTTTTGAGTTTATTTATTCTTTCTATCAGTTCCATTATTTACAATCTAGTAATTATCTATTTAACATTCATCTACTTACCATAAACTATACAGTGAACAATCTATAATCTACTTTTAGATATGCCTCGTTGCTGGCTTGATAAAGAGAAACAATGCAAATAACCACGGTGATGCTAAACTTGGATCCAAGAGGGCTCCATTTCCAGTGTTCTGCGCACTCAGATCCCTTCAAATACCCCTACCCCCTCCGAGGAGTTTTTGAGTTCCCCCCTACCCACAGGTTTAAGTGTCTTTTATCGCTTTTATTTCCAAGAGTGACTAGAGTGACAAGGTTTGAACTTGAAAGTAACTCACAAATTTTGTTTTGGAAAAATAATAAAAAGCAAAAAGTACTGGTTTAAAGTAAGGCAAAAATATTTAAATAGCTTCCTTTAAATGGTCACACTATGGGTTCATCCACTAACTAAAATGTGACGTGACAAATCACGCTTTCTTACAACACTGTCAGTCACGAGAGGGTAAGATTGTATAACGAAGGAAAGAAGTAAACATAGTTGAAGAGCGCCCGGCCGACGACTGACCGGGTTAATACTCGTAGACAAACTTTGCATTTCAGAGTATTTAGAAGAACAACTACAATTCTGTTACGGATTCAGCCAGGATAAAAAGTTAATGGATCCACCGGAGGAAAACCGGAATATACTTCAATCGCCTAGCGATCATAATGTGCGATATGGCTCAATAGGCTCCTTACATCGAGAGAATTTCAAAGTCTACAAGCGAAGATGGTATATTCTTCTAGTGTTTTTCATGTGTTCCACTTTAAATGGCTTAAAGTGGAACACTTGGAGCCCAATACAAGGTACATCTCGAGTTGTGTTTGGCTGGAGTGACACGACTATTACGTTGTTAGTTACCTGGGGCCCGATTGTTTTTGTGGTCGTCTTTTTACCGATGTCGTGGTTGATGGATGTCAAAGGTATGAGAGGCATTTTAAAACATCGCAATTAATTTTAGACACTTCAATCTCACAAAGATTTCTTTAGAATTTCCGCGAACAAATTAGTGTTTATACTTGTAGTTTCAGTTTGGCTGCCGATTGCGTGACAACTCATGTGATAATCATGCTTCAACACTCTTGTCTCAAACATTATTACCATAATAATGAGCAGTTTTTAATGTTAGCATTTTAACTTAGCAATAACAATGTTAGTGCATGTTTAAAATCCACAGCTGCGTCACGGTTTGTGCATCTTGAAATGTTTAGCCTAAATTTTTCAAGTTCGTCGATTGTGATCCGTGTAAATCTTCTCTATCCTTAACCATCCTTGTCCCTAAATGTTTTTTTTTAATTTTTTCTGGTGTTTTTCTCTCTTATTTAACTACTATTTTGCTTCAGTTTAAAGGTAATTTTATATGCGGCCAAAATAACTCAAAATACCGTGACTGAGCTCCTTCAAAATTGTCTGTTGACTATTGTTTTTATCTACCTGAACCCATGGTATCAAGGATTCTAGTATTACGTAACTTTACTATCAGTGAGCTGCTTAAAGCAACGACGACTGCAACGCCGAGGACGACGCCGAATCAAAAATGACTTTATATTTTACCAGCGAAATTCGCAGTTGTCTAGATCTGTTCAATACGCCAACGGCTCCTAAAACGTGCTCAGACTAAATATGCAGACAGCGTTCTATGCCATGGATCTATACCAAATTGAAATAATAATAATAATAATAATAATAATAATAATAATAATAATAATAATAATAATAATAAAAAATAGCCGTCATCGGCATTCGCGTTTCTCAGACTACGCAGAACTTGGTCGTTTCACGTTCTTGTTTTGATGAGGACGGCAAAGAGATGTACAAAGATTTATAACGCACGTGCACAACTATTGTTTTGCTCATTAACTAAGTTCCCTGGTATTTCTAGTGGGAGGCGCCATACTCTCAATATTCGTTTCCGGTCAAAAATTGTTTATATCCGCTTATTGACTGCAAAAGTGATGAGTGGAATACAATGTTGGTAGAAATTGGGTGTTGAGAGTTGCTTGAACGGTTACGCCTTTGCGCCTATCTATATGACATTTTAATAAAAATACCTTAAATTATCGTAACAGTAAGAAAATTATAAACCAAAAGGTCGTTGTTCAGCTTGCTAAAACTGTGCCTCAGTTTTAAAACTCATTCTGTGATATATTTAACAATTATTCTCCGAGCGCGCGTTGGATATGAGATGGTAGATAGCCAACGAGGCGAGCAGCGTCAAGTTGGCTATAAGCATCTCATATCCAACAAGCGCGAGTGGAATAATTGTTAAAACGTCCCCAAATATAGAAAATAGAGTAAAATAAAAATAAAAACGCCCCCGAAAATCACACGTACGCTTATCATATTTGTATAGCATGGTATAATGGCGCATAACCCATGATGACTAAGCCAATGAAAACTCTTGAATCGCATTATCCAATAATCCAGTTTTTAATAATATCGGTTCTACAATGCAGCACAGAGCCATATAACAGGAATTTGTTCTATCATAAGTGCACTGTCCAGTTACAAGAAGTGATCATTGCATGGTCATATGATATTTGATTAGTCTATTTATTTACCAGTTGGGTGTATACCACCGTGAGACATTGATCTCAGTGTGTCTGTAACTTACAGTGTTTAAGTACCACACCATGCATTTTGCGGTGTGGTAAACATCAGCAATTATATTTCAGGGTTTCTTTTTTTCGTCCACTTCAAATCAGTTTGGTTATTTGCTTCCTCACAGGCTTGAGAGCATCTGTCCTCCTTCTGGCAGTTGTTAATTTCATAGCAGCAGGACTACAGGCAATTCCACTGTCTAATCTGCAAATACAAACATGGTTGGCTCACCTCGGGGCTATCTTTAATAGTATAGGTGGTCCCGTTGCCATGGCGTTAGGTCCCCTTATATCCGCAGTATGGTTCCCTCCCCATCAGCGCACAACATCGACAGCAATTGCCTCACTGGCTCCCTATGTCGGAACAGGACTGGCATTCATCATTGGTCCACTGTTAGTCCCAGATGTGGGTAATCATAGTAGTACCATTGGTAAAAGCATTGACTACATCAAACTTCGTAACAATATGAGCCACAAACAGTTAGTGTATCTCAAAGAGCAAGTCATGCATCTGATGTACATCGAGTTGGCAGCAGCGGCATTGATTTTGCTGATAATTATAGTGTACTTTCCGAAAAAACCTAAATTGCCACCTAGTGTGACAGCAACAGTCGATCGCCTGGATTTCAAATATGGTTTCAAAAGACTCATGTTCAATAAACAGTTCTGGTTGTTACTGTTTATCAGTGGCGTAACCTTGGGTGTCTACAGTGGTTGGGTGTCCATTTTAGACTTGAACCTGTCTCAGTTTGGTATGGGAGAAAAAACTGCTGGCTGGCTTGGATTTGGTGCCTCGATGACTGGAATAGCAGCAGGAATTTTTCTGTCCATGTGAGTTTTTTTTTTCTTACTTTGGTCAGATGGTTAAAATGTTGATTATAACTTATAATAAATTCCTTATAGAATCGCATAGCTCAGTGAATTCTCGCAACTTGATTAGTTACCTAGGCGAGGTGTTCAGGGTGGAAAGCGACTCTTAAAAGCGAGGCTTTGTGTGATATTGCACTGGAGCGACAACAAATCAATTTGAACATGTTGGTTTGCCAACCACGAGGTTCAAATAAGGTTTTCTGATTCTAGCTGGATTTCTATTCGCCGGCTACTGACAGTCTTGACAGTTGATTCAACAGGAATGGCTTTTCTCGAGCGCGCGTTGAATGCTGCAGCATTCACACAGACGTGTTTTCTTTCATTTAAAAAGAAGGCTACGCGATTCAAGGAAAATTCGTAACCTGACTTGTGAATTCCACGTTAAAGTTCACTTGAAGAGGTTTTCCGCTTGAAATTCAACGTAGTCTCTCGTCAGGTAATGAATTTTCCTATGATATATTTATTTCTGTACAGCCTGCCAGGCAGTACCGGTAGCCATATATAGGTACAAATGTTCAATACACAAATACTTTTCGCGTATTTTAACTGCTATTTAGTTAATTTCATTTATGTGCGAATCAAAAACAAAATGTGAACGTTTTGAATTGATAGAATTCGGTTGGGTGATGAAGCTTTTTTAATTACAAAAGATTTAGTGGTTTATTTTATCTCACGTCTGATTGATTTTACTCTTGACAAAATAATTCAAGGGTTTTTTCATTCGGAAATTTCCTTTGAAAGGTTCCGGAAATTTCCGAAATGCAAACCGGAATTTTTGATCGAATGGAAAGTGCTCTGAGTGTTCACACTTACCTGATTTTCACTATAAGCTGCATGTCATTATGATAATAATGATATGTGGAACCGCTGACTGTGTCTCTACTGTTCTCTCACAGACTTGCAGACCATGTCTCCAGACACATGAAAGCGATCCAGTTTGTCCTTCTTGTGGGTGCCGCTGTTTCGTATGCGTTATTCACTTTCATGTCTGCGGGAATCATCCCATACTGCAAAGCTGTTCTCTTCTTAACCTTCATCCTTGGAGGATTCTTCACCAATGGCAGCATTCCACTGTTTTTTGAGATGGCAGTGGAGACTGCTTACCCCGTGGCAGAAGGAATCACATCTGGCTTCTTAACAATTTCTTGTAATGTTCTCCTGCTGGTGTTTTACATATTTCCGTTACTTCCCAAGTTTGGTTTGAAGTGGATTAACTGGTGTACGTTTGCAACCTACGCTGCTTGCATTCCATTGCTCGCGTTATGGCAAGAGAGATATTATCGCTCAGAAGTAGATGATCAAGGAAAAGCGGGAGTAATTAACTCCATTAACAGTGCTTCACAGTAAGCATGTGTTTATTTGCATGGGTCAAGATGTTAATTAATGCAGCTGCTTTTTTGCCTGGGGTAACTGGGAAGTCTCTTCTCTGAAGCGTATATCTGTTACTACGAGAATTCAAGATTAAAGCCAAGACTCTCATTTTGAATGCGTTTAAACAACAAGAGCGAAGAAAAGTAGCCGTTATTCTTCATTTTTTGGCAACAAAAAACAAAGAACAGATTTTGTTTATACCTATGGGTTTATTAAGGAAGAATTGTGTAATATATTTTTTTTTTATTAGCCGTTTTACGCAATTACAGAGAAAAGCTTTAAATTCCATGAACAACAAAAAAAATCCATTTACAAAACTCGACTAAGGGCTTTATACGCCACTCCCCCCCCCCCCCCCCTATTTGAGATCGATTAGAACCCAGTAACCTAGGGTAAGCCTAACCTACTCAAGTATAACAACTAAGGCAAGCGTCTCAAATTAAATAACATTTCTTTGATATCGATTCTGGCGATGAACTTTGTATGTACTTAATTCAAGGTATTAGGGTCGCCTCTTGAAAAGCTCCATGTTGGAACCGGCCTAAGGTTTAGTTCTGAGCCTTAATTCTCTATGGCGAGATTTCCTGGCGGTTTCTTTTTGGTGCACATGGGAGGCGCCGTGGCCCAAATTGTGGTCAGCGTTGTGGACACAGAATCGACAGGTCCATGCCTTAGCCTTAAGATTGATTGGGGTCATTGTGTTCTGTTCTTGGGAAAGACGCCTCGTAAAGATCCAAAAATTCGTACTTAGCAGCCAGACAAAATGTTGAGAGGAGGTTTACCTGTGATTAGAATAACGTCCAGCGAAACTAGCTACACACTTAGGTGCTTCATGCTGCAGAACCCGATGACCGATGTACCAATTATGTTTAGCTCCTTCAATCCATTGAATGAAGCTTTAACCTTTATTAACTTTTTCTGGCGGACGCTCGGGTCTTTTTGTCGTGAAACGAACGAAGATAGTTTGACTGAGAAGGCTGTTAGTAGTAAAATTTTGTACAGTTTAGATAAACGTACAGTATAACTTTGTGTATATAAGGGTTGCCTTCCGGGTAAGGGGTTGGCAATAAAGTTGTTTTCCCTGTCAATGTTCCTGTAGTGAAGACACTGCACAGCTGGTAATTAAGATTCATTTATTCTGCTTACACTAAAAAAGAAGCATACAGTTCTTCGCGCTCATATATATATATATATATATATATATATATATATATATATATATATATATATATATATATATATATATATATATATATCAAAGAAAACGGCGACACTGCACTAACAGTCCTAATATGAAACGTGAACGCTATTAATCAAACGTGGACGAAAACAAAGAAACACATTAATCTATGACTCGAAAAGATTCGTGACAGCGTAGTTAATAGAGGGAAATGGCTATGAAACCCAGTAAAGGTCTTTGTTTTTGTGGGCTATTTTGGAACCTGGCAAAATACAAAAGGTGGTTACGAGTGCTCATACAACTAACTGTGAGCATAAAACAAAAGATGTACAGGGTTAGGGACCTTCCAACGTAAATCTTAGCCTGTTTGTTTGCTTCTTTGATGTTTACCGGGCTTCTTAACCATTCCCTGTATTAATAATGGTTGCACTAGTGTGTACTATGAGTTTCGCTCAGATTCATTTCAGTGATCTTTACTTGTCTACATCATAATGAATTTAATGGTATCTCTTAATCGCGAGATTTCTTCCCAATGAATTCATGATAAATACAGTTCAACGGAAGTGAGACGAACTGTCCAGAAGGTAGGAAAACTGTGTAGAAATTCTTTTATGATGTCCTCCTTCCCAGAATACTTTACCGCAAGAGGAACAACAGAAGAACACATCAGCACTGTCCGCCACTTCTTCGGGTAACGGTCCTAACTTTAGAGGCACGCCGCCAGGTAAGGTGAGGTTCATAAGGTTAACCGGACAATGCTCAGGTTCGTAGCCAGGTAAAGGGGCCTGAAAACGACCATGAAAGATGCCCATAGCCATTCTCATATGGTCCTGGTGTACGTGTACGAAGTCAGTCCCATTGCACACCTACAACAAATTGCACAAACGTATTTTGAAACTACATTTCCTAGATAATAGCCTTGAACTGTACAGTATTTAACGACGCAATGACTCGACGAGGCGGTTTTCAGTTCTGGGCTCTGCGAATAATCACCATAAATCCTAAAAAAATTACATACCCTTCCTAAAAATAACTCCGCATGATGTATATCCGAAAGATTTAAAACTGAAAAACTCTGCTTAAGTTGCAAGCTGCTCAAAGATCCTTTTCGTGACATTTAAGAAATCGGCAATAAGTGAAAACGTTTACCTGACAGCGACTGAAGATATCTTGTTTCTTCACTTGCACGTTGAAATATTTCTTCAAAGCCAACACTTGTTGTCTTATCTTCATACATGGAACACAGACGCACATTCCTTCGGGCACCAGGGAACGCAACTGAAAAACAAACAAACGTGGAATCAGTGACTTCTTCTTCAACAGATAATTCACCGTTAATGGAGAACAGCTCCTCGAAGCTCTCTTGCCTTCCTTACTCCCTTGCCTTCTCACGATATTTTAAGTCATGTTTCAAACTAATGGAACATCAAAATTCTGGTTTCTAAGGAAGAAAATGAAGAAAAACAAAGCAAAACTAATTAACCGAAAATTACAAGATCGTCAGGTGGCGACTGATGAAGATAAAAGGTGGATAACGAAAGTCAAACTTGAAAATTATAGCCAATTTTTTCAAGTTACGGCCATCTGTGACCTCACCGATGATATAAAACTCCAGTTCAGTTAAACCTAACATACTGTACCTGTTCATAGGGTAAACCAGTCGTCAGTATGATTCTGTTCTCGTTTATAGCGATCTGATGACAGAGACAACACTGAATATTCAAAAATGTTCCAAAAATAATGTTCAAATGTTGTTCATGGTGGTTATACGCTTACCAACATCTGGCTAATTCACTGGCGTGACACTTAAACTGAAAAAAACTAATATATTGACTACGTAATAGGCTTAAGGCGGGAGACAGACCAGTTGGCTATTGACAAGCATGACCGAGGAGTTGAGCTAGGGTCTACCGAGGAACAACTCCAGCTAAAAAGTGGGCAGAGAGGGACTTGAGCCCGTAACCTCCAGATTTCAAGTCCGACGCCCTAACCACTCGGTCACGCCGCCTCCTATATTAGAGAGGACTGACGGGTATGCCGGAATCAACATTCTGACAAGACTTTAAAATTTCACAAAAAATATATTAGTACTTTGATACAAAAAAACAACTTCATTTACTTCCTAGAGATCATTTTCTGTGTTCTCCTGTAAGCATGCCTAATCGTGTATTGATATGTCGAGGAGAAGTAACATGCTGATCACTAGGGTAAATGATTTACCTCAGCTGCTCTGGCATGGTCACCGTTGTTATCCAAAATAGCCACGTCCACTCCGCAGCATCTCAAATGCTGACCCAGGCCCTGCAGCATTGTATCGACCACGACCCTCAGTGATTGAGGAGGAATGGGTTCTCTTTTCCTCGCTGGAGGAAGCAGATCCTGTGGAGGGAAGAAAGGTTAAATGGAAAAACACACGTCACGAAAAACAGTGCTGTAGCTTTCACGAAAGACAGAAAACCCCTACAATGTGGTCATGCACTCTCGTCCAAAACGCATCATTTCGGAAACTCTTTCCAAAGTGGACATTTTTTGAAAACGATTTTTACCTTCGTAACGATGAACAAATAAAGAATGAAAAGGATGACCTGGCAGCTGGACCATAGACCATTTCCGAGTTACCTTCTGCCTCTGTGTCAAAAAGAGTGCTCTTGCAAAACATTTTATATGAAAATGAGTTTGATTTACATGAAAACCTTTCATGTAAATCAAACTCAGGTTCATGATGAACCTGTAGGGGGGACACATTCACATATAAATGGTTTCGCACGAGGACTTGTTTTCAACACAGGGGCAAAATGCAACTCGGAAATGGCCTATTCTAGAATCAAGTCCTCGACAGCTTGAGAAAAATTGCCAATAACTGTATGTAGCTGCTTACAACGGTTGGGTGAAACGACTTTTTTTTCCAATACGTTTTTTAAGAACCATTCGCTTTGATTCCTATGATATCGTCTACATATGAGGCAAGCGTTTTCTCATCCGCTGCACTTACATTGGAACGTGTACCTGGCTTCGGATTCTTCTGTCTACTGCGTCTGAAACAACACAGAAACTGGCGTCAGTTTAGTGCTACTAAATAAATGTAATAATGTCTCTGATGAACTACTGTACAGAACGGCTTGTTGAATGTCATTGGGACTAGCGAGCACTCCGCTTTGGCACTGATCACCTTGAGGTTACATCCAACACCAGCGTAAGAGCACTGAGCCCCTTAATTACAACTGCCATTTGTGGGTTAAGGAGGGGAGGGGGTTGGTGGTTATAAGCTCTAGAGATGTACACCGGACCCAATGAAAATTCTGTCAGGAAACTTCGTCATATCCGAATCTGAACAATCTAAACTCAAAACAAGGGCACGTGGAACCAGATTGCCGCACGCGAGACAAAGCTAGTTGTTAAGGTTCGTGGGGAGTACTGTTCGTAATCCGATTTCATCGTTCAAGACGTAACCGTGGTAACATCATACCGCGGTTTCTCCTTCTTTGGTTGTAACCAAGCGACGATGAGTGCGGGCTCCATGTTGATTCGTAGCCTCGACTCGACGACCCACTGTTTGAGCACATCATACACTTCAAGCAAGCAGTAAGCATCCAAAGCTGAATAGAGAGAAAACAAAAAAGTACAACTTCAGTGTTTTGGTTTAAAAGAATTGCTGCATCTTACGAGTACGCCGCGAAGCATATTATTTATTGCAGTGTATAAGGCCACAAAAAGAATCTACACGGGACCTTTAGATCTAGTAGCCCTGTTATTTTATTCTTGAAAAAGACATTGGCTGTCTAGAATCACATACAGCAGAGGTAAACGAATGTTCATGGTTGCTGTAATACTTGATTGTGAGCTAACCTAAATATCTTTACGAAAGGTGCCACAAATCGACGTAATTTTCAACAGATTAGCAAGTTTTTTTTTAGCGAAATACGATCTCAGAGATTTTTAAACCTTGGTTTAAACGTATTTGTATGAGTGAAGTAGGCACTGCTTTAGTATGTGATTATTGACATCATGATAATTCGAATAATATATTTGTAGTTAGTTTAACCAAAGACATTTGTCTAACAAATGAACAATTCCCACCTACTCTCATTTCTCCTTGCCGTTAAAAGCAAGACCGAAGGCTCTAAGATCCAAGCTGAGCAGGTTTCGAACTTAGCACGTACAGTTTAAGCTTTTTGCTTTGGTTTTGTCTTATTACACTTTGATTGGTTTAAAAATCTCGCGCCACTTTCTCTACATTGATTTAGTTCTAGTTTTGATTGGTTCACAGGATTGTCTGTGGTCCCAGTGTTATTGGTAAGACTGATTACTAACACTGAACCGAAAACCACTCTAATATCTACTGAGCACGAAATACACTTACCGGCATATACCAGTTGCTCCTCACTTAATGGACGACGTTCCCAGTCTGATATCTGATATGTTTTATCCAACGGCAGTCCGAGACACAGGAACACAAGCTCGCTCAAGCCTCGCTCCTCTTCAATACAAGCGCGCGCTCTAGCAGATACGCTGCGCATGCGGGCACCAACTTTCTGTCGAACACTTGGTATGTTGAGGATCTGTTGTGATTAACATGTGTCATAAGAAACTTAGGAGTAAAACAAATCTTCGTTTCACTGTCAAAATTAATGAGTTGTTGCTTTTGGTTTTGTATTTTCATTTTTTTAAAACCCTCGTACTACGTATACCCTTATCTTCACCTCCAATTGTGGAAATTCCTTCAAAAGATTTCTCTCACCAGATTATTAACAATGGCGATTCATGATTGAACGTGGCAGCCTGATGACGTAAGCCCCAATAATAGACGCTCTGTTTGCAGTCCAATCATAACAATCATAACCTGGCTTTTACGCGTTTTCGTGCGCTTGCTGCCGGTTACGCGTTTCTCCTTTGATCTCTCATTGGTTGACTGGGTTATGTGTGTTTGTTGTGATTGGCCAGATGCACTCATAACTTATTTTGATTTCACGACAGAAAACCGCATTTAGCTGACTCATTCAGTTTCGTTGTTTGACGACTGAACTGAACAACAAACAACTTCATTTTCCTCTCTAGTGGTCGATGCTAAAGCAAACCATGGCACTCAAAAGAAAATAAGTCATAATTCCAAAATGTTCTTTCGCGAACCCACGGCTTAAATTTTCAGGACGAAATGACAAAATCTGTCGTTTTCTAAAAAGGAGAATGAATGTTGTGAAGGAGAGACGCTATCTTACCTGCTTACTAAGTGGACAGATGTCAACAAACCGAGCCAAGTGTTTTACAGCGTGTTCGTATACAGGGCAGGAGCAAACCAGGTTACGAAAGTCGGAGTCAACACCATAACCTGTCACAAATCGAAATTTTTAAAACTGAGCAAATAACATTGCTGCTAATATTGACAGATATTTTTTTCGCCAGTTCGTATTTAAAATTAAGAATAGACCCCTCTTCGGTTACTGACGCCATCTTGGTTGTGGGGTCAACACGGCAAAAATTACGGTAAATGTATGAATTCCATCTTTCAAAAAGAGACAAAAATAAATTGTATACCTAGTTTAAGAACTTGGGGATTAGCAAAGAAATTCTCAGCAAAATGTTTCATCTCAGAGTCTTTCACGTTGTCTGTCAGTGATATCATATCCAAAATAAACACTTCATTCCAAGTGGAGAGTTGAATGATCGCCAGTCTAGAAAAAAAAAATGCATTAACATGTGAAAAAATCTTGTTCCCGTTCTTCATGTCAACAAGGGAAAAAAAATGTCTTCTTTTGAAGGATAAAAAACTGGTAAGACATGTTTCTTTTTGTTTGAGTAAAGACGTTAACTGATAATGCGCATTTCAGATGACCTGACCCTGAAGTAAGTTAAAACGGTATAAACTTGATGCGCTTTTCCCGCGACATTTCATTACTCAGCACCGGGTTTGAGGTAAGACTAGTTTAGAACCCTGGCTAAAAAATTCACTCTCAAACTTAAACAAAAGAAATTATGAATCACGACCGTAACGGTATTTGACCACATTTCCAAACACCTCAACGTTCGTCAAAAATATTTCGGTGCGCGTCTTGTTTTGAACTCTCTTTTATTTTATTTTATTTTTTTTTTATAAACTGGTCAAACACAGTCTTTCGTGTTTGATATATTACGTCAAGTTCAATTAGCGTTTAGATTCAGTTTACTCCATCTGAGCTGTAAATCTTAATCGAGCGTAAGTAGAATAAACATCAAACTTTAATAACAGGAGTAATCGTATTATGCTCACAGACCTTTCATCTGTTCCAGCGCGACACATCGTTGGCCTCCACTCAGTATCAAATCCTACCACATTTCCTGGCTGAAGAAGAATGAGAAACAGGGCTCACAAGCGAAAGATGCATATAAAGTATTTTCACGGAGTCAAGCAGATGTTGAAATTTTAGGAATCGAACTGTAGTAGACTAATTATTTTGCCGGCGTGTTTCCTTCAATGTAGATATTTGCAAGATGTGTCAGCTACTCTATAGCTTTCTTAATTTGATTTGCACGCTAAATAAACCGCCGTGTAAAATTCATTAAAGAACGCAACACGTAACTTACCACACACAGGGCTCTGGTACATTCTCTTAAGGACTGGGCGTTGTCTACCAAGAATATTTTATCAAGAGGCAGCGGGAGCCGATGGAATTTTGTAAATGTTGAACTTAGTGCAAAAGATTCATTGTTAAACACCCTGGGTTCAGATTTCCCATCCATTTCGGCCTCCCAGTCTTCGGAATCTTCATTGGTAGCTTGCCTTAAAACAAACATAACGGAAGCAATTGGGTTAATAACCTTTGTAAAAGTGCTCGAGAAATTTCCGATTCTGAATTTGTTCAATGTGAAAATTAATGTAGTCGGATCGTGCCCGAATTTTCTCCGTGACGTGCCTCGTCAATTCTGATCTATGCGATATCGGAATTCTGCTGTAAGACTAAAAGCAATGTTTATTGTCTTGATAGTCACACTCTGGACATCTGATGAGCTCAGTAGCATGGATTACAACATGCAACTTGACTACAGAAAGTCCAACGACAACTTTCAAAAGTACGACGGCTATAGAAGGGGGGGAAAAAAGAGTTCGCGAGAAATATCGTGAAAATTATATGTGAATGTCTCTTCAAAACTGGGTTCAACAACATTGACCACCAGTTTATGGCTCCTCTTTGTGTTCAGTATTCATTCAAGTTCTAGCTTTATTATATATCTCACATCTGAGATTCGTCTTAAAATATTCCATAGTTATGACACAGCTCTCCAAGCATTGATTGGCTATCTTTTGCATATTTAAATCCACACCAAAACAACAGCCAATGAAAGTGAGAACAGGGGCGAGTCTATAACGCTGCATCATACGGTTTCTGTGCGTGAAGGAAGATTTCTTGTTTTAATGCCACTAAAGAACTGATTATTATCTTACCAGGAGTCAATCAGCTGTTTGACCACAGGGGGAACTGATTCCAGAGGTAGACAATAAAACATGGTCCACCTAGCAGCTTCCTCAATATCATCAAACTCGACCAAGCTCTCTATCAGTTTATAATGTAGCCACTTGTTATTCCCAAGAGAAGTCTGTTGGCAACATACGAGTAGAAGAATAACATTACAAAATTAATGTATCATTTGTTTTGTTGTCAGTCAGCAACTGAAGATTCTCTCAGTTATAAGAAAATAAAGTTTATGATACCTCAATAAGATTGTCCCATTTCTGATTAAGGGGTTGCTTCTACAAAAAAAATGAAAATTGCAGTTAAGCAAGGTCAACATTCCAATAAAGAAAATTACATCTGATTCTACATCATGTTTACTCAGTGGGAGGTGCAGTGGCCTCATGGTTAGTGCGCTCATCTCCGGTTCAAGTGGTCTGGGTTCAAGCCCTGGCTGGGGACATTGTGTTGTGTTCTTGGGCAAGACACTTTACTCTCACAGTGCCTCTCTCCACTCAGGTGTATAAATGGGTACCAGTGAACTTAATGCTGGGGATAACCCTGAAATGGACTAGCATCCATCCAATAGGGAGTAGAAATATCACTAGTTGCTTCATATTACAGAAACCGGGATAAGCCCCGGCCTGATGGGCCACTTGGCTCGTATGCAGACTTTACCTATCGTGTGTACTCTACAACATCTATGAGTAAAAGATTTAATTTCAAACAATTTAAAACTAAATATTTTACTCTTATCACACCTCTGAATATTTCTTTTGCAAGAGATATCTCAATCCATTCAAGTTCTTTTCTTTGTATATATTGGGAAAACTCTCTGGAATCAAAGAGAAAAATAATCTATTGTTTGATGCTTATACTGTGTGTATTAACAACAACAACAACAACATGAGAAGGTAGCCCAAGGAACAATTGGGACTGGTGGCAAATATTTTGACAACCTGAGCAAAAGTAGTCTTTGCTCTGATGTACCTGAGTTCAAACCATTTACTATTTTAAAATCACAAAAAAAGCTAATGAACCTGCTTTCAAATGAAACATCTTCACCAGTCTCTCTCCTAACTTGACAAGTGTCTTGTTCTTTAGTCTGTGATCCTTTGGTACTGGTGACACAGTTTTCCTGAAATAGATTCGATTGACGGTGTAAATGAAAGTGTGATCAAAGAAACTACTGAGGAAACAATGAGACCAGTATGTTGGATACACCAACTGTGTCATTTGACTGGGAGTAGGCCTAAGTTACTTCCTCCCTCAAAAACCAGTAAGTAAGTAGAGGGCAAAAAGAATGAGAAAATGGCTTTTGAAACCTGGGAATAGGACCCAAAACAAAAACATCAGTTTTGCTCTGGGTTTACAAAAAGCACGCTCAGTTTTAAGTGGAGCTGTTTTGACCTTGAACATTTTCTTATTTAAACTTACTCAACTACCAGCTCTAGTTCATCATCTGTCATGGCACATAAATCATCAATCATCTTCATAAACAATTGTAAAGATGAAGGACAGCCAGCCACATAGCTAAAACAAATCAGATAAAAAATTTAAAAGTCACAACACAAAGAGCTGTTTAACATTTCTTCAATATCCCAAGGACATTTGAATCAGAATGGACAAGAACACACTTTTCTAACATAATTATTAGAACCTGACATGGGAACTCATGTATTTAAACTCCATTTAATTGTACAGTCTAAACAATTCAGAACCTTGATCAATAATTATCTTTAATAACATCCCTGGGCTAATTGGTCAATATTAATAAATAATTATTTACATAATTATTTATTATTTAATCATTTAAATCATTGGCGACTCAAAATAAATAAATCCACTCTGGAGGAACATGATTCTGTGACATCAATGTGAAGAAATGGATTAAGGAAGTCTTAAAGCTGGATTACATTACATGTATAAATTCAGAGAGTCTTAGCCACTTAACAATGTACTAGTTGTGTGCTCATCAGACTCTCATCATACCTCTCTGCTAGTTGTAACTTGTCCGTAATGATCAAAGGCAGTAAAATCTAGAGAAATCAACATGAAAAATATAGCATGGAAGCAACAGCAAGGGTAAGCCTCGTCTCAGTACACTTGGGATTATGTCAAGACCAAGGTTTGACACTGGAATTTAAAGTAGCTGAGCAACGTGCAGATAAAATGACTAAATATGTATAACTGGACTTAAAGTGCAAGGGCGTAGGTCAATTCAAGTCGAGACATTTTATCAATATTGCATTGTCCATTATTATCAGAATGAGTGGTGCAATACTTATAACTAAGGGATACTGTATGTAAGCTCCAAAGAGGAGTGAGTGCATACTTCTTGAGAACAGTTTAATAATGCCAGGATCCAAACAGATAAATGCATACTCAGTCAACTAGTAACAGAATGAATCTATCAGACTGTAAGCATGATTGGTGAACAAGGAGCAGAAATTGTTACCTCAGTTACTTCAAAGTGTTTTTGCAGTTTTAACTTGTATGCAATAGTAGCAGCCTGTCACCAGAGAAAAAAATATTTAGCAAACTGATAAGTGATTACCTTAAGCACAATACACTCTTAACCTCTAAAACATTATGAAAAGATTATTTTTCGCTGGGAGAAAAAATGTTTTCCTTACCTCTTTATATTTTCTCTTGGAATGCATCAAAAATCTCACATGTTTAGTCAAGAATCCATTCTCTCCTGAATCAAGTTGAAATGTCCTTTTTATTGGTTCAAAAAGCAAAAATGTGGAAGATACAACAACTTCCAAAGCCAGGTCCTTGTGGTTGTCAGAAGGCCAATATCCCAACCTCTGTACTTCCTGAATACTCCTACCTTCAGTTTTTGACTTCAACCAAGCCTCAAACTCAACAAGAGTCAAATAAGCTAGTGACTTTTTGCCAGCTTGAATATCAAAATCAGCAAATTTGACGACAAAGAGAACAAAGTCGAAACAATTCTTGTTGGCTTCAAAGGCTCTTGGGAGAATTAACTTGAGTTCTGTGATCATATCTGAAAAATAAAGTGACTCAAGTTCATCTAGCCAGTCCCTCTGTGACACACGATGAAGAGACCTTGCATAATTTGTTTCATGATCCTGTGAAGTACTTCCCATGCAAGCTTCTGAATCAGAGGAATACGTTGATGATGTTTCTTCACAAAGTAGATCTTTATTACCGTTTACACCAAGAAAAAAGTTCTTCTCTTGCAAATTTACCTCACTGCTGTGAGGAGCAATATTGTTTGTTTGCAATCTAGTGCTGTCATCTTGTGCATGGTTCACAATATCATTATCCCAGTCTTCTTCTGAAATCATGTCTGTCAGACTGAAAGCAGGATTTCCTTGTGGGTTTGCCAAATGCGAAACAATTTCGGATTCTTGTAAAGTGGGACTCTGTTTCAAATCATGCTCAGATTCCTCTGTTATAAGCTCTCTCCTCTCCACATGAGTTCCTGTATCAAACATAACAACAAGATAGTGAGGAAACTGTTACAAAGCGGTGATGAAGAAATTCTGAAATTGCACTGTCTTTGAGTTCATAAATAGAGGTAATTACACGGCAGCAAGAAGATATGAATTTTATGTTTGAGAGGGAAGAACAACATCTCACTCGTGAGATATTGTTCTTGCCACGAGAACATAAAATTCATATCTTCGAGCTAACATGTAATGTTCTTTTTATTATATAGACATACTGACGACAGCGTTTTGGACAATTTTCTGAGAGTTGCAACCACTTTCCGAAGATTTGCGAAGATTCTTCAAAACTTGTCCAAAGGTCACACGATCATTGCCAAACATTTTCTGAAAATTTCCGAAGATTAACGAAAATTTCCGAAGATTGCCGAAGATTTTCGAGGAAACCCGAAAATGTTTTAATCATACACCAACGAATTTAAGTACAATTTAAGAGACAAACTTGATATCAGTGAAATCATCGATATCTTCACTAGTGAGGATATGGAAAATACGCCACCCGAGTCTCGGATGTGGTTCGTATGAATTTTGCGAGTGGTGTATTTTTCAGTAAAACACTCGGGTCTATATAATAAATAACCTTAAGTTGCTCACCTTTTGTTTTGGTCAATTCCTCGAGATCGACTGAATGTCCTTCGCGATATCTGAAGAGCAACGACTGGAATGCCTCTTTGAGCAAGCAGACGACAATCTGAACAGTGACAATCATGATAAGATCGATTCTTTTCAGGAAAATATCAGATCAGTCAAAGATATGTGTCATATTATAGCAACAGCAATGGTCGCGCAAAATGGATGAGCTCTTTTTCGTCAGGCGTTCCTCATCACTCGATCCAGTCCTAATCTGTTCACTACGAGGACAGTGTAAATGTGCTTACATGACGTTGAAGGTGACCTTTCCTCGGGCTTTCGGGAATCATGAGTTTCGTGCTGAGCAAATTGAGTACAAAGAAGGAGGTCGATAATGCAATAAAGACTTGCGAGGACAAGGTTCTTGTGCTGAGGTTCGGAAGAGAGACTGACACAGTTTGCCAACAGCTGGATGATATTGTAAGGAGATAATGAGCTCTGGGAGCTCATCTGTATCCTTGATGTCCGTGTTGATGTTGACCGCCATATTTGTTTCAATGCACGCTCTTTGAACTGTTTTATATAAGCTCAATTGTATGAACACTAATTTAAGCTTATACTTAGCAGTTAAATTATAAGCTCGAGATTTCTATCGCGGAATAGTTGACAAAGGCGCAGCCTGAGTCAACTATCATGCATAGAAATTGTAAGCTAATAATGCAATTGTTTTAGTATACTAATTTCGTCTAAGACTTTATCTAAATCCTCTTCACAGACACTTTGAAAATGCAAACCACCATACACTGCTAGGCTACACGCTATCTACAACAGAATAGATAGTGAATAGCGTAGCCAATCAGAGACAGTATTTGTGATTCAGTGCTGGTAGACTTCTACTAACAAGACATATTGTGTGAAGTTTAATTTTTTACTTTAGTCAGATGGATGGCCCACATCAGGACTCATCAGTCATGTCTTGCAAATTTTAACAGTCCTAAGTTTTATCTACTGACTTACTTCCTCACAAGCAGCAGCAAAACCTTTCCATATTGACATTAATTATGCATAGTATTTCTTCAATTTATACTATCCTACATACAAAGAAACAGCACACAAGATGAGAACAACTCAAAATCCAATGTCCAGAAAGTGTAGAACGTTCAAATTTTGAATCAGTGATAGTGTTATAAGGGTTAATCTGTTCTGGGTACAAGGTATATGTCATCTTTTACTAGTTATAAAACTGGTGCCTAAACTATAGGATCTACGTTTCTCTTCTGATTCTATACAGGCAAATAAATCAGAAGACCATTTTAATACTTAAATACATTTTTATTTGCAAATCAGTCTTACATGAATGATTTTATAATGTGTTATTTTGCCTTGACAAAATAGTTGGCCAAGACGTCTCATGATGTTTCTCGTATGGCTGATATATACATTGTGGATGTCGACACTGTGCCAGTCTACACACGTTACTTTGACATCTCTCTGATTCCAGCAACTGTGTTTTTCTTCAATGGACAGCACATGAAAGTTGACTATGGGTAAGGTGGAAAAATTTGTTGTCCCAGAAAATATCCATAACCCTTCCACAGAGAGGTTTTTGGTTTAAAACCTGCCATCCCTCTGCAAATTCTCATTTTGGTTCCTACCTACCTTTAAAATTCTTGGTGTTTTGAACTCCCCTCCCCATTGGAATAACCAATAATCCTCCTTGGGGTAAGTATGGATGTTTTCTTAAAACATACAATGTACATAAAATGTATATGAAGTTTTGAGACATGTATTTGAAACATGGGTAATTTTTATAATGTACATCTGAACTTCTTATTGTATAATTATATGCTGACAATATTCTCATTTTTAAAGGCATATCTTTATCTCTGAAATGTATGACAACATGTGATTTTTTGATGCCACATCAATTGTATGGCTCTGTTTATGTAATATATACGAACTGCAAATTTATTTAGCGCTGTATTTCAAATGTATGTTCAGTACATGCCCATCTATATTGGTCTAGAGTGCAAATATTTTTTTTTAGATTTGATCAAGTAAGCAAGAATTATTGATATCAGGAGGTCACTTTCACTTAGTGAGCAAACATGAAACAAGTATAATGATTAACTATGCCTTGCAAAATAGGCCAGTACAGTGAGGCTTGAGCTTTGTTTGATTCCACCATCCACATTAAAACCTGCAAATGATGCCTTTTCACAAGTGTGGTCACATTAGAAAGGTTGTTGTAGCTGTCACCTGTCTTTTTGACCTGTATGTCCTAGTCAAAAAGTATTGTGCAGTTGTAACATTATAATCTTCACAGCTGCTATTATTATTACACTGTACAGTACAAAGTTATTTTATTTCACATTTGTGGAGAACAGCATTATGCAGGGCTTGACACTAACGGTAGCCAACTAACCACAGACCAGTAGAAATTTAGTTTTGGCTAGTAGGTTTTTGATTTCCACTAGCCACTTTGGCTAGTCAACAAAATGAAATTGGCTGAACGACTTTCTTTCTTCTTCAAGGAAGACACACAAAATTTACACTTTTCTCGGAAACAAGGTCGGAATTTCATTGTGGAGATATCATGGTACCAGGCATGTGGTGTTCAGCATGTAAGCAAATTTAACTTTGCTCACTTTTCACTGGGTGGTACATAACTAGGGAGCTGAACATGTTAATTTTGTTCAAAGAAATATTTGACAAAACAAGACAGCATTTTCTGAAAGCACACATCAATGCTCTTTTTTGTTACGAAATTTTTTTCATGCGCGAAATAGTGTGGAACTGTAAAGGGATAACATTTCACTTAGCGTAACAATACATGGGTGATTTGTCATTGTATGCATACTTACAAACTTACCACTACAGAAATAATTAGATGAGAAAGATTTATTTCCTTTGACATTTAAATCAGCCATTTTTAGCAGTCGAATTTTGCCAACGACAGTTTACAGCACTGTTCAGATAGTTGTTTTGCTTTTGAAACATTTCTACAGTGCCTGTCTGTGAAGAAGTCTCGCTAGTTTTTACAGTGATGTCTTGGGGTCTCAATGTTTTTCCAAGGAAGTCTCAAAAAAAAAAAAACAGAGTCCTGAAAGTCCTTTCAGGAACTGGAACTTTTTTGGAACTAGTTTAAGTACAGTATAATTACCAACATTATTCGCTTGTGTTGTGCTTTCAAGTCTTGCTAGTAATTCTGCTGTTATTGGACCTACCTGAAATTTTCGCAACATGTCAATTTTGCAAATTTTGCGATTTAAAAAAATCACAAAATTAAAGTTACTGTTGACATATAGTACCACCATTGTGTGTTTGTTACTTTTGACGTTATTGTACCTTTGATGAAGTCAGTTTACTAAATTCAAAGACAAGTTTAAGTAACATTGCCAATGAAATAAATTTTGTGTTACTCAAAAACGCAAAGTTAAAGTGATTCAAAATACAAAAGTTTTGCAAAATCACCAAATTTAAGCATCGCGAAATATGCCCACCCCCAAATCCCTAAGTAAATGTGTTGCAAAAATTTCATGTTATAAGGTAGCCAACCACGACGCTTGGCTAGTAAAAGAGGTTTTGGCTAGTAACATCTAAGTTATCAATAGCCACAAGGCTAGTAAGTTGAAAAGTTAGTGTTGAGCCCTGATTATGCAACAATTTTCCAAAGTGTGGTAATCTGATAAGTTATTGGTTGTAACCTGTTGTGATAAATTCCACTGGAATATTCTGTCATCATTTAACAGGAAAAAATGTTTTTGTGTGAGTGTGTGAATGGATTTTATTACCTGTAAATTCTTCCTACTTCACTTACAGAGGTTACAGTACTGGGAACTACTGACGGCCTGTAATCCTCTGGCCTGGGTTGTTGGAAAAGTGGATAATGCTATCCAGTGGATAGCGTGGTTTGCTTTGTTAGCACTTATCCACTGGATAACGATTTACCTGGTAGATAGCATTATCCAACCAGGGCCAATCTAAAGGGCCAGCGCTAGGGCCAATCTAAGCTAAAGACTTTTCTTTTTAAACATATTCTTGGAATTCCTTAACTTAATGATTTGAATATTTACTTTTTATCTATTTATTAGTTTAATTATTTACTTATTATTTTATTAGGAAATTGTACTACGTTACTGGATGTTCAGAAGTATGCACTATATAAAATTACTATCATTATTATTATTATTATTATTATTGTTGTTGTTGTTGTTGTTGTCATCATTATTACAAAGATCATCTCATTTGAGTTTCTTTCTTTTTAGCACACCAGACCACACCAAGTTTATTGGCAGCTTCAAAACCAAGCAGGATTTTATTGACGTGGTGGAGGTGATCCTGAGAGGAGCACTGAGAGGAAAGCTGATTGTGACAAGTCCTATAGATCCACAGAATGTTCCCAAGTACAACCTCATATACAAGGACATTTAACTGCTGCATAAATGCCACTCAACTTTGAAGGGAAACTTGTTGTCTTTCAGTGGTGGCATCATCCCTCCAGTTATTGTTTACAAAATAATGGCTTTGTACCTGGTTGAAAACATTATACACAGTGAAACTCTCTGCACAACTAACTCACTAGACTTAAGCTTGTGAGGGCAGTTAGGACTTCAAGAAAATATATAGCCCCTGAGCTATTGCAAGAGTGTGAACAGATCAAGATTACAATATGTATATATATATATTTTTTTTTTGCAAACAGAATCCATGCCTTCCATATAGTCTAAGTGAACAAAGCTCTCCGATTGCACACTCAAATTCCCCCTCTCTTCAGCAATCCCATATAGAGGCTAAGATTACTTGCTGGTTGGCTGTAAATGTTTCCGTCAGACAATGTAGGAATCTCCATAGAGCTATTGACAGATTTAGATAGTTTTGTGTCTTAGGAGAGAGGTAAGAAGGCAAACAGTGTCTTACTCCTCTTGTTGACCTGCCACCAAAGAAGATTACGTGTGGGTTTTTAGATATATGCCAACCGCCTGAACACGATATTGTGAACTACAGATGAGAATGCTTGTGAACTACACGCAGATGACTCATGTTAAAAAAAAATAAAAGATCATTGTAATCAGTAGTAATTATGGAACAAATGGCAAGTGTTGAAGCCTGTAGATTTTTTTTTTGGACATTTTTCAACATTTTCTTGCATTGCATTGCTTTATATACTGGTGTTTATCTAAAATTAATTTGCATGATCATAGTCATGGAATGGCTTACACTTTCATAAATTTAAAAAAGTGTATTTTCAATCACTCTTTAAACTTTCCATTTGAAATTGAAGATTTGAAAATTTGAGACCTTTAACAATTATCACACCAAAAACCGCACTCATGCCACTCCATCTCAACACAATGAACTTATTAAACTTCTACTTACTTTTATGATAATTCCAATTTAAGCAGGCGAATATTAACGTTAAGAGCCGACGTTTCGACGTCATCGTGACACCATTCTCAAGGCAAAGTGGATGAATAATAAATAAATAAATAATAAATGAAATCTTTGCATTATTTATTCACTTTGCCTTGAGAATGGTGTCACGATGACGCCGAAACGTCGGCTTTTAACGTTAATATTCGCCTGCTTATGTTTTAAGAAATCGTTATTGATCAAGAATTCCAATTTAACTATGCATAATGACTTTGAACTAGTTAGTTAGGCCCAGGCTCCCTTCTTTTTTGTTAAAGTACGTAAGGCCCGCGAAGCCGAAAGTTTTTCGGCTACCAAGGAGAATCTCGAGTAGAGTAGTAACCGATTTTTGCGAAATTGGCAGCAGGCAGAGTAAGCCATTTTATGAGCAGAATTTATTGTCGCACCTTACCACAGACCCTTTTGCTTCCTTGGTTTTCCACACTATTACCGACAAAATGCGCCTCTGGGAGCTCCTCTTGTTGAGAAACAACGCCCACCTGAAACAGTCTGGGAAGAAAAGTGCGCGCGCAATGTGTCTGGAACTGTAGAAACCAGAGCCTTAGATCGCTCAAGGAAAGATTATCAGTCTCATTTTCATAGGCGTAGTAAACGAGTGGTGTTCTTGTTCCTTATATTCTAACGTGGGCTGGATTACCAGCCGCTGTTCGGGAAACGAGTCGGCTTTCCTCCCGCAACTGCTCTTCTCGGGGAGGAATGTAGACCGGAGTCGAGAGAGCGGCGGAAATAGAGCCTAATATATGCACCAACCCAAATAGAAACATTTTCTCCCGTTTCGTATCAAGTTGTACAAACTTGAGTGGAAGTTTTGAAGAACGTGGACTAACATGGGAACACAGAGAGCGTGCTTTTCTTTTTCCCTTACCAGTTCCTTTAGCCGGCGAACAACCTGCCGGCTAGTGTTTAGGCCGTTTTTTTTTTTCGAATTCTCTCAAACTTTTGCGAGTTTGATAGACTTAGGCGCAAGACGGAGCCAAACAAAATGTACCTCTCGCGAAACGCTTGCCACGAGGGTATATCTTTTGACGATGGCTAGGTCGTGGCGTCTTATCTTTCTCCCATTCATTAGCAAAGCCCTGCATCTCGTTCCCAGGCTCTTGTTCATTGGAGTGAGGAAATCAGAAACAATACACTATTCTAAGAGACTAGTGATCCATTTCAGACATATCACTCAACGCTCCCAGCACGTAAAAATATGGCGTACACTTGGGCAGTAATCGTGGCTGGCATTTCATTTCTAGTATACTACAGACGACTTCCATGGGCCTTAGGTCCAGTTTTATTATTTGGCACGTATTTAGCTTCCGGAGGGAGATCATTTCCTAGGGTGTTCTTTCGAACAGTTCTACGTGATTTGAGGTAAGAACGGTGTGAAGTATAAAACACTGGAGAATACCGTTCAAGTTCTCCTAGGTTATGTTGATCGGAGTAGAAAACGGACCAATCGTTTGACCCTGCAGCTCCAAAAGAAGAGGACAAACCGCCTTTCGACAAACCCAGTCTAGGGCAGGGTAGATCAGAGGTCCGGGGTAAAGGGTAGCTGGTGTGGTTTGTATGTCTGAAGCTCTCAAGTAATTAATGCCAAATTCCTTGGAGGGATTAAAATTTGCATTCGCAGGGCATCCACTGTACCGCATTCTGAGACCAGTAGTATTTCAAATGTTCTGTTTTTCAAATGATTTTTTGGGGGGTGATAATCGCCGGCAAGCTCGACGATTGATGTTGGATATGACTGATGTTCCCGCGAACTTGTCTCCAGTATCTTCTCGGTCATTCATTTCAGTGTGCGTACACCTCGCGTGCAGGTATCTTCTTTATAAGCTTGCGTATTTGAATAATCTTTCTTGCAGGGCAATTTACCTAGTTGGGGCCATTGAAAGTGAGGTAAGAAAGCTTCCGAAAAGTGTAGACAAGGTTACAGTGGCTGATATTTTTCGAAAAACTTTGTCCAAACACCCACGGAAGACAGCCTTCATATTTGAACAAAAGACATGGACATTTCAAGATGTAGAAGATTACTCCAACAGGATTGCAAATTACTTCAAGTCACAAGGCTACAAGAAAGGAGATGTAATAGCCCTCTTTCTAGAATCCTGTCCAGAATTTATTTGCATATGGCTTGGGTTGTCCAAAGTGGGGGTGATAAGTGCACTTATCAACACAAACTTGCGGCTTGATTCCCTGTGGCACTGCATATCTGCAGTAGACGTTAAGGCAATAATCTTTGGTACTGACCTGTCAGGTAATTATAATTTCTCATATACCACCTTGTTGCAACGGCCAAGGAAAAAAAAGAAATTTATATCTCTTGTTGAAAACACCTTGGAAAGTTTTAAATAAGCTTAATTAGCTGGCTTTGTGGTTAATGTACTAAAATCCAGATCAAAGGTCCCAGTTCAACTGGAGTATTATCTTTGCACCCATTTGTCAAGAAATCAGTATGCGATCATGTGGGTGTCCAATTACAGGTATGACCATATCCAGTGTTAACTTTTTTTAAATTTGATATCTGTAGTTGGATACCAATGTGGTTCACATGTCAATAACATGATTGAGCTTTAATAGCTTCCATCTTGTTACCTATAGTTTTTACAACTTATGAAAGCTCTACTGATTTTTTTCGCCCAAAAGAAGTTCTTAACTCGAAATTTGTTACTGATGCTATTAATTAGTAATTTGACCGAGTAGAGTACAATTCAGGGAGTAATCAGGTGAGTAATTTCCAATCAGCCTTGCCCTGCATGCACATCCAATTTCAAAATTACTCACCTGATTCTTCCCTGAATTATACTCCACTCAGTCCAATTACCATTACTTATCTTAACTGATTAGTGACTAGACTTGAGACAGACCTGCCAGGCATAAGTTCTAATTGGCCCCAAGAATTATTATAGTACATTATCAATGTTGGAACTTTCTGTGGCAATTCGATCATCATTCCTTCGTACGCCTATATACATGCAGATGCTGTGAGGGACATTCACTCTAAGATACCAGAGGATTTACAGCTATATCACTTTGGAACTTCTCCATGTTTGGAATCTTCAGCTTTGAGCTTGGTAAAAGAGTTGCAGAGAAGTTCTTTAAAGCCTCCTCCTGCCAACGACACCCAGTCCTCCAATGGTAAGTGTTTGAATGTATATTTCCAGTGTTTTAAGTATAAGGTCCATACCTGCCATAGTTGTGTTGGGTAATTTTTTGTGAATCACCAGCTGTAACGTTACCAGTTTTCAAGGAAGTTGTTTTTAAAATGGGCATGTCCTATTACTCTCCTGTGGGTACTGCACCATGATAGGCACCCACTTCAAGCTTTTTTCAAAAGCACTGCTATTTTATTTGTTTCCTCACCCATTCCAGCTAAGAATAAGGCCTATAAATTCTAAAAGTAAACATGGTGCACTTCCTTAACTAATACCGTTTGACTATTGACAGCTACCAGAATTCTGTTTTTAATTTCTTTTTTTAAAGTAACATTTAACATTTTTTTTTACTTTCTCTTTTCAAGTTATATTTAAATTTTTATAGCCATCTCTAGATTGATAGTTGTCTATTTATAACTACTAATGAAATGTTAGCCTAAAACTTTTTTACATCAGTGCTAACATGTAGGTAAGTAACATTTGACATCCAGATTCCAGAAGATATAGAAATGTTACTCCTACTTTGGAGATGACCACCATAAGCTCAAAATGATATTTAATACTTTCTTATAGATGTGTTGATGTATATCTACACGTCAGGAACAACTGGATATCCTAAGGGAGCTATTATTACTCATTACAGGTTGGGAGAGCTTGAATACTTTGCACAGTCGTCCTTTTTCAAGAAATAACTTAAAACATAATGCACATTTTCTGAGGGCCTTGACTATGGTACATGTAATTAATGGTGAATGAGGCCTTTTCCCCTTTAGAATTGGTAACCTCCTTTAAATTGATAATTACCTGACAATAAAGATTTCAATATAAAATTCCTGAAATAATTTTCCTCCTTACTGCAAAAGCAACTCATCTTAGACAGAGAAGCTGCATGAAAACTAACAAGGCTTGATGTGGCTTCCTCTCTAAAGAAATATGTACTCTTTTACATGTATATTGCACTGTACGGCATGCATTTAAGGAGATTTTTGTTTAATATTATTTCTAAAGGTTCTTCAGATTTGGAACAGTACCTATATTGTACGCCATCACCCCTGAAGACATCATATACTGTACTTTACCTTTGTATCATACTGCTGGTGGAGGCATTGGAGTCGGGACTTGTTTTCTCAGAGGAAACACTTTAATCTTGAGACGAAAGTTCTCTGCCAGCAAATTTTGGGAAGAATGTGCTGAGCATAAGGCAACGGTATGTGTGTATATTAAATGCTGTAAATAGGTAAGAGTATTAAATTTATAATCCTGAGAAAGAAATCTAGACTTGTATCCACACAATACTTTTTGTAAGGTTGTGTTCTTTTGGAATCAATCCTTTTTAGGTTGGTTGGGTTGCGTTTTTTGTTTTCTTGTGTTCTTTTGGGAAAAAGAACATTATTGGTTGATCAACTTTTTCAACTGTCATCAAACCAGGTTGAAATGGATAAAAAGTGTGTGAAGTGACCACTGTCATTTTCATCAGGGCTTTTGAATATCAAGCAGAGGCTCCAGCTGCTGGTGATGCTTGCTGTTAACAAAACAAAAATTTACCTTTGAAAATTTACAGAGGAATGCCTTGATTAATTTGAGATTGCGATGGTTGCTAAATGGCCTGGTCCAAGTTTTGCTTATACAATACCGTAGAATTCCGAATTAAGTAACAGCCCCTGTTACATCCAGATTTTGCTGGCAAAAGGGGCTGCTACGTTCAGGTAGCCGTTACTTCTGGGTAGCCGTTACTTCCGCGTAGCCATTACTTTTCGATGGTTAAAAATCGTTTGTACAGTGACCATTATTTCAGGCAAAGGGGATGCATATAAATACATGAAATTAAAAGTTCCATTTATGTGTGTTCTTAACTACCCACATAAACAAAGCAGACTGTTCTAATGAAAGTGGCCCCAAATGTTATTACTGTAGGGCGAAACTATTATGTCACATTATATTGCGGTACAACTGATTACACTACAGTGTATCATTTTACTCTGCTTTCAGACAAATACAGCTCAGAAATCATAGTGTCAAGAAAAATTCAGTTAAGTTTGGAATAAAATCACTAGTAACTCTTCAAGTTGTTTGGCCCTGCAGTCAGACTGCTCCATCCAGATTGTGCTTGAGAACAAAGAGTTTCTGTTTTAGTGACTTCTATGGATCGGCCGTTACTTTTAGGGGCACCATTACTTTCGGGGTTCATTAGAAAGGGAAAAAAATTAACATTACTTTCAGGGAGCCTTTATTTTGGGGGGGCCATTACTTTTGGAATTCTACAGTAATGTGCGAATCACTGGCATGATTCTCTATTTGTGGCCTATATGTTACTATTAATATTGGATAAAAACCTCTAGATACTTGAAATATGACAGCAGTTCTTCTCTCACAGGTAGTTCAGTACATTGGAGAGCTCTGTCGTTATCTGTTGTCTCAGCCTCATTGCCCTGCTGAGAAACAACATTCAGTCCGTATTGCAATGGGAAATGGATTAAGACCACAAATATGGAATGACTTCCAATCACGCTTTGACATCAACAACATTGGAGAATTTTATGGCTCAACTGAAGGAAATGTAGCATTTTTCAACATAGACAACACCCCAGGTGCTTGTGGTTTTGTGTCAATTATCATACCAAAGCTGCTTCCCTACTATTTTATCAGAGTCCACCCTGTGACTGGTGAGTTACTTCGAGATGAAAATGGACTGGCAATCCCAGCAAAAGCAGGCGAGCCTGGCCTTGTGGTTGGAAGGATTGCAAAAGGTAACAAAGCATCTCATGCTTGTGACATTATAAAATCAATAGAACATGATAACTGGACATACAAGCATATCAAAACTATTTTGTGTTTAACCGATAACTTTTCCCCTGTTACTCCCCCTGGATGAGATACATGTACTGTCTAATTCATTGCAAGTGCCTCCATCCCTTTACACATACTCCTAGGCAGAGAGATGCAAAATGGGAGTTAAGTGTTTTTCTCAAGAACACAACAGAGTGACCCCAGCCAGCACTCAAATGTGGAACACTGAACCATTATAAGGCCACGTACCCCTTCTCTCAGGAAAGAATGGTATAAAGTGCTTTTCTGTATGAGGATATGACTTTTGTTCTGAATATTGTGCTCTCTCTTCCGTAGATAATAACTTTGATGGATATGTAAACAAAGAGGAAACATCAAAGAAAATTGGCCATGACATTTTCAAGAAAGGGGATTCATACTTCTTAACAGGTGACCTCCTCATCAAAGATGAATATGGTTATGTTTATTTTCATGATCGCATTGGAGACACATTCCGATGGCATGGAGAGAATGTGTCAACAGCTGAAGTGGAGGCAACTATGAGCAAGATTCTCGGCCTGCGAGATGTGGTTGTATATGGTGTCAAAGTTCCGGGCACTGAAGGAAGGGCTGGCATGGCAGCTATTGTTGATCCAGACGACAAGGGTATTGATTTGACTCTGCTAGTCCAGGATTTGAAAAAGCTGTTGCCAAGTTATGCACATCCCATGTTCCTTAGAATAGTAGACAGTGTTAGTGTTACAGGAACGTTTAAGCTTCAGAAAACCAAATTGAGACAAGAAGGTTTTGATTTAGGAGCAGTGAAAGATAAACTGCTTTATTACGATGCTAAAGTTAGGCAGTATCTTGATCTAGATGAAGACAAGTATGCTAAAATCATCTGTGGGGAAATCAGAATGTAGGGTTGGATTTACACTTCACATTGCTGTGTGCTTTGAGTAGTGAAATGGAATAATATGAACTGTATTGAAGAATAATTATTTAATCTCAAATACCTTTTGCTTTACTTTTAGATATAAGCCAAGTTTTTTCCGTCAGTTTTTAGCTCAAGCATGAAGGGTGTGGGTAATAAATCAAAAGGAAGAAATTAGCAGGGTTGACATTAAGTTTTGAGTCACCTGTAGCCGTGATCTTCACACCTGTAACAAACTTGTTACCTTTTGAGTGAATTGTATCAACTGTAGGCAAGTTCAACTGTAGCATCAAAGGTCTATCAAACATGCTCAGCCGTAGCAGATGTTATGGGTTTAATGGCCCTTATTGACAGCCCTAATTAGGTTCCATATTTTACAGTACAGACCCAGAAAAACATTGTTCATTATATCTCTATGGAGAAAGGTCAACATTTAAATTGGAGTGGGCAGGAAGTGGCTAGCTCTGTACTGTGTTACAATGCAATGCAATATATACAAAACGCGAAGATTTATTGGGTTCCATGAGAGGTTAAAATTTGTCAATCACAGTCCACTTACAGTTACTATCAAAGAGAAATAGTAATGCTGGCAATAGAATTTTAGGTTTTAGTGTAAATTTCAAACAATTTTTAAGCAGCCTTTACCAATTTATATTTGACAAAATGCAAAACATTTTTTCCTTCTTATTCTTTTATTCGTACTTAATTTTGCAATGTTTGCTAGGCAATTGATATTTTGCAAGGGTTTACTTTCGCAATTTCAAGAAGACAAAATGGAAAAAAAGAGCGTTGAATTTTGTGAAAGTAAGTTGACAAAGGTTTCATTTTTATAAATTCTACAGAAGAAATGCATCATCAAAATACAGTTCCATATATCAGGAACTTGTAAACCAGATCAAAAGCAATCAGTCATTTGCTTGCACAAAAGGTTTTGCAGAATTTAGCATCATCCAGATTCTGGGGTAGTTTCATTTCTCCACTCACACCATTAGCTACGCCAGCTTTCTCCCTTCCTTTGGAAAAATAGTGCTTGCTTTCACATAGTCAGATTGTTATACAAGCTAACAAGCCAAGTTACAGGCTTTAAGTCAATGTCAATGTGATCTTAGCGACACCTGAATCTCTCTGGCTTTGAACTTGGGCTGAATACCAGTTTGAGAAGTGATTTTTCTTGAATTTCTTTGCCTCTCTGTTACAGTGGGTTTACTGAAACTGGGGCCTGACCCAGACAATGAAACTCAATCAGATGGCAGAACTAAAACATTAGATTCCAACATTTTCGAATCCAGCCAATCAAATGTCTGGTCAAAACAATGAAATCTCAACTTGTTCGTTGTGATGCTTACGCGACTACGGTTTCGCTTATCAAAATTGTCAAGCTCGAACCGTTTAAGTACTTTCGCATTCTTGAATTGAATTAAATGCTGCACTTTCTATGGGGTAGTTGGTTGGTTTAGAAAATACATGAATAGAAAAGCTTGTAAGAGTGTCACTTGTAAATATATATTGCCAGAGTGTGTGGTGTAGGGTTCAAATGTCATGGCTGTTTAAAAGAAACCCTTCATGATCAAATGGTCTCTGAGTAGGGAAGGCTCTTATGGCACCATCTCTCATTTTTGCCTGAGTGATTTTACACACTGAGGTTTTGATAGTACAACAAGGAAAAAACTCATTTTATTTCGATGAAGATGTTATTTCAATGCACTGATAACCCAGAAACGGAGTTCAAACTCCGAAATGTACAGCTGCTGAATCAGTGAAGGTGATAGTTTTTTCAAGAAAGTGCAAGGTGGATTTCATGGTCGGCTGCATTAATGACAAACGAAAGCTGTGTAAAAACAGAAACACACACAGACAATGGGGATGAAATTTATTTTGTAAAAAAGTGTCAAAATCTATCATTCTACGATTTTAAGCAACAACCGAAAAGATATTTTGTGTGGCTGTACGTTCACAGTGGAAAACGGTCAATCTAATGAGTTTATCACGCTCATGTCAAATGTAAAAATCTAAAGTAGAGTAACAATATTTTCTAATACGAAAGTTCCAACGGTTTGAGCTGGTATTAATTAACAGACACCATGGTTACGAGCATCGCAACAAACAAGTTGATATTTCATCGTTTTGTACCAGAAATTTGATTGGCTGGATTTGAAAATATTGGAATCTATTGTTTCAGTTCTGCCATCTGATTGGTTTTCATTGTCTAGGTGACCCTGGTTTCAGTAAACACATAGTAACAGTGAAGAATGTGAATGTGGGGTAGAAGAAGAAAGCTAGGCAAACAGCTGAAGTGAAACTTTTACATTTGATTTTACATGTCCTATTGATGTAAATATATTATGGTGGTATTGCATGTAAATTTTGGAAGGGTTTTTTTCACAAGTTTAAAGAGAGATTGGAGATAGGGACAGGTGAAAAGAAGTATGAATAAAATATTTCATATGTTAACAAAAGCAGTGTTTCAGTAATAAGAAGTTTAAGGGCAGTCCTTGAAATATTTCTTTTTTCTTCTATATGTATAAACTAATTTTACTGCAGCTATTTCTCTGCTGTAGCAATTAAGTGTGAAGCAGAAAATTATGAATACCATACACTATCAATTACATGATTACATTACATGCAGAGGAAATCCCTTTCCTTATGCACTTCATTTTGGGTATTCTACAATAATATCGTTCAGTCCCTCTTCCTCTAGCTCTATGAGGAGGGTGGTAAAGGGTATTTTCGTGACCCGTGATCGGCCCTTTTTATTTCCTGTGAAATGTGAAATAGCCATTTTTTTCCTCGTGAATCATGATTTCCATAGTCACCGTGAACCGTGATTTTCCAAAACGTTCTCTTTTATTTTCCGTGAAGCGTGAAATGCCAATGTTGTATTTTTCGTGAATTGTGAAAGGGCTGCTTTATTTTCCGTGAAACATGATCTATACCCCCCCCCCCCTTTACCACCCTTTATGAGCAAGGAGCAAACAAAATGAAGATGAAAAACTGGCAGCACAAAAATTGGAGCTAGCCATTTTTCCAAATACATATCACATTTTTTCTCATTTATTGCCCAAAGAACTGCATGAAGAAAGAGGTACTACTCATAGACTAGGATTTTGGGGTCTGAACGAGAGCACTTCAAAAGGATTATGTTGTGTTTCCAATTCTTATAATGCAATGGGAAAATATTACAAGCACTCAAGTGCTCTGAAAATAGCCCTTTTTACTGTTAACTTTTCTTATTTGCATTACATGGATGCGAGGCAATTTCGGACTGAAACTACAAAATAGCCCAAAATTGCCTCTCATACACGCTAGATTATATTGCTATGCTAATGAGAAAAGTTAACCATGAAAAGGGCTATAACATCACTCCAGTATGGCATCATGAGGATCTGCCTTGCTGCTTAGCAACTTGTAGTGTCTGTTTTGATAATAGCATTTTTGCTTTATTTATTTATTTATTTATTCATATTCTCGGAATCGAACTGGAACTAGGTTGCAGTGGAAGCTCATGCAGGGAATATCATTAAAAAGAGAAAAATGTCATTTGCATTTGAGAATACTCCCTGCATTAGCCTCAGTCGCAAGCTAGTTCCAGTCCAAGACCGAGAATACAAATATGGTCTATTTGCATTTTTCTGCAATAAAAGATAAGGAAAAGATTGACTGATATTGTTTGAACTAAAACAACCCATAATTTTCTCTTTGGAAGAAAATACAACGTACATTCGCAAAAATATATACATCACTTTGCTTTTAATATAGCACTCTCCACATAAACTAGTTCAAGTTCAATAGGGGTAAAGATTAATGAATGATTATCATATTTCCAAAAAAATTGCATTATTATCCTCTTCCGATCGGTATCAATAATTTATGAGCATAAATTATCTCCAACCCAATCAGAAATCTCAAATTTCCAATTTTTACCATATATGGAAGTCAATTGTCTACTCTTTTACCTAATTTGGTCATAATGTTCATATAAGGAAAGCACTACCTTCATTCGATTTCCCCACTGACCGGAGCAGGCGGCCATGACACCGCGTATACTGGATCTGGAATGGCTGAGGGGTCGAACTGTACACGAAGTGAACCGATCGTAATTATTTCCAGCGACGAGGATGACGAAGAAGACGTGCAAGATCTTTTTAACGCATTTGTTTCTCAAGTTGAACGATACGTCGAACAAAATGGCGTGGTGCTCTTGCTGAAACTGAAGTTCGCGGAAGCTCGTCCAGAGTTCGTGTCATCCGCGAAATTCAGGAGCGCGTTAAAATGGCGGACGACACAAATGAACAAGGCGAATGGATATATTTACACTGGAGAAATTTGTAAGCTTCTTGATTCAAGGACGCATGATTCAAAAGCGAAATTGAAGGGAGTGAAAGAAGAGGTTGATCGCGACTATTCCGCGGGAAATGAAAATGTCATGATTCCCTCGTCTCGCGCGGAGCCAGATGTAAACAAAACCATTATCCATGTGACGATCGACAACTGCGACGAATGCGATTCGAAAACTGTTATCAAAGGAATGCCAGCCGAGTTCACTAATCCTCGACCGAGTACAAGCACAGCGAAACCTACCACAAGTTTGGGAGTTAACGGTGAGATTAAAAAGAAAAGAAAACTCTACGCAGCAACAGCTACAACCAAGTCAAGTCCAGAGAAAAAATTCCTCACTCCTCGAAAGCGAAAACAGCTTGTGGAAAAATTAAAACTAAAGCTGGATTACCTGGGCGATCAGATAAAGATTTTGAGTCGAGCGGAGCTGAGCTTGGAAGAAATGGACATGAGTGAGAGCACTTACATTCAAGAATGCCGGATGAAGGAACGGTTTAATCGAATCTACAATAAGATTTGTAAATTGCAGGGACATCCCCCAGTCACAGGGAGAGTCACTGAGAGAGAAGTCAAGTGCCCCACCACAAGAGTACCAGAAATTGACCGAGCAATCAACAAGTTCTTGAAGGAAAAAAAGAGTCGCTTTCCAGATATATTTGACATCAGAAATGTGGTGTTCGAAGCAAACAAGCAACATGGCTTCAAGCTGCCAGTTCAAGCCCTAAATGAGATAAGTGATGAAGTCTTTATGTGTGTCGGTAACAAGTTACAGAAAAGACGAAAGAGAGATTTTGAGAACAATTTTGGATGTTCTCTCACAGATGACTATCAACCCAGCAACGACCCTGCCATAGCTGATCTTGCCCTTCGCAAAAAATTAGAAGAGAATAAGAGGATAAGCAAAAGAAATTTAGATGACATCTTCAACAAATTTGCTCACTATGGACGCATGGCAGCTTATGATGACGGCAGCAGCTCAAGTGACAGTGATTCAGAGAATTCAAAGCCACAAAATGGGCATGTGAAAAGTGCAATGAAAAGGAAATTTTCTCACATTTCTGTGTCACAGTCATCAGATTCCAGTGAACACGAATGTAATGACTTTGGCTTAGAAGAAGAGATTAATGATGATAACGATCCCATTAGAAGCAAGGAACTGTATGATGATGGATTGACAACACAAAAACATTTTGAGGGAAAATCAAAGAAGAAACGCTTAACTCTGAAATTCTCAGATACTAGTGAAAATGATTTGGAGGATTTTGCCATTAAGACTCCACGACAAGTGATTGAAAGAAAGGAAAACATGGACAATGATACTACATGTGATACAAAAAACAATACTACTCTGCCTTCAAAAGAGACAAGTCTAAGTGTTGCTGAACTACCAAATTGTATTTTGTCTGAATGTGATGATAGTTCTGTGGAACACACAGCTGTTGTGGAACTAGATTGTACTCTTCAGCACACTGAAATTGAAACTGCAAAGGAAGCTAAAAGCAGTGGGATTGATGAGGTAGCAAGTGCATTAGAAGATCATGAAATCACACCTGTGGAGGATATCTCACCCAGTGATGTAGTGTCCAGCAGTCAGTGGGGCAGTGAAGCTTGGACAGATTCAAATGTTTCAACCCTTGGTAAAGATGATTTAGCAAGTCAATCTTCCAAACTTTGTACTCCATCTCTACAATCACAATCCATTCCAAGTGATCATGTTATAAGCATTAAAAATTCTGATGTTAAGCCTGGAGTTTTGAGTGATTCTTCTAATGTTATTGACAGTCAAGTTGTAGCTGAAAAGACTCCAAAAGAAAATGGAAGACGAAAGACCTTGCCAAGTTGCATTTCATCAATGAATTATGTTGATAAAAACTTATCGTCATCTATTTCCATCCCTTTAACTCCTGTGTCTTTAAAAGATCAGAAGGCACTTTTTCGTCTCAGTACCAGGAAAAGGAAAGCAGAAAACAGATCACTTGAATATGAATCTCCCCTCAAAATACTCCGTGAAGCAAGACTGGAAATAATAGAAAAGGAACAAGAAGCCTCTCTTAACTGGACCGAGCCCACAAAGCAGAAATCTAGTTGCAAGAGAAGAATAACCCTACCAGTAAGTGAAAATGATCTATCATCTGCTGCTGTTTCAGACAGTCCTCCAGTGCAAGCTACAACCAATTATCAATCTACTGTGGAAAAGAGTGAATCAAGAAGACTGGCATTATCTCTGAACAAGAGTGGAAGAAATTCACCCAGTAGTAAACAGAAAGTTGTTGTTGAAAGGACATTAGATGTTATCGTTCTTTCAGATGATGACAGTGACAGTTGATTAGTTAAGTTTCTGTTTGTTTGTTCTGCATGAATGTTTTTTGAGAGGTTGTAAGTAAATCATTTTATTTCACAGGTTTATTGTCTTGGTATACTTACAGCTGTGACTTGATAGGCCATTTTTCCAATTGCCTATATTAAATGAGTCTGGTGTTCATTCCTCCCTGATCAAAGGAGGGCAAATCATTATTACTGTGCAACTACTCCAACCAAGGCCAATTGACAAAATTTTCCACAAATATAACGAGTTAAAATCTTGTCGGTTAACAATAGTTTTCCAACAAATTATTTTGTAATCAAGTGGTATGTTACAAAGGCAACAGATTTTTCGTCATTTTGGATAATTTGTTGGAAAAGAACCTCCAGGATTTTAACTCGTTAAATTTGTGGAAGACTTTGTCTGATGGCCTTGGTTTAGAGTAGTTGAACTGTGCAGTGCCATAGCAAGAGGAAAAAACAGGAGGGGCACGGAATTGAGTGCGGAAGGCACAAGCTGCCAGGGGGTGTCTGAGGGCATGCCCCTCCCAGAAAATTTTGAATTCTAGAGGTTCAGAAATGCTATTTCCAGCATTCTCTAAGAGCCATTTGTAATGTTATCGCAAATTTCTTCCTGCAGATTGAAAAAAGTATAACACTAGCAACGTCAATTACAAAATAACAAAACTGACTGTCTCTCAAGCAAGTGTTTTACCTGTCAGAGACTCGGAGTCGGGTATTAGTTCATAATTAAACTGTCTGAGTTGGCTTAGAGGCAAGTGCAGACTTCATCAGCATGTTGTTTTATGAAAACTTTCTGAACAAGTGCTTGTGCTGCTGGTTGACCTGCTTGTTCCCCACAAACATATTGGCGACCTTCACCATGTCATACCATCTGCCAATTCCTTCTGGCCATGCAGAAGCATGAGGTGGTTGAGCCTGGCTTCTCCCATGGGCAGAGAAGGAACGCTCGCTCATGGCATTGGTAGCCAGCATGACAAGCATAAGCTTAGCAAGGGTACAAATCTAACTCAGTAAGAGTTAACGAGCATTTCCGAGTGACTGAAGAAAGTCCAGCAGATCAGCGATGTCGAATCTGGAGGTTTCATACCCCATTACCTGCACCATTTCTGGAAGCAGGGGCAGCTGGGGTTCTAGCTCTTACTGCTGCAAGTCAGTATCCCCAGACACTGGTTATTCAGCAGGAAGTTGTAATACGACTAGGAGATGAGATTTTATTTTCATTATTTTATACATGTCTGTTTTTACTTTTGGGGTATAACAAAACTGGTTGGGGGGGGGGGGGGCTGGTGGCCCCCTGGCCCCTCTCCTTACTAGGGTCCTGAGTGTAATGATATACAGTTCAAGCAGTAACAATCTCATGAAGTGAACCAATTACACCTGTTAGTCAACTCTAGCTGGTCCAAAAGGTTTTTTTTCCTTGCAAGCTCACACAAGTGAGCTCACAGTGCAAGAGCATTCCTGAGGCTGCTAAAAACATCTCTGGACTTCTTGGAAAGATGTTCCATAGTCCCTTCCACATGCAATGGTCTTGTTTATGCATATAAGCAAGCATAGGGCAATTGTTTGGGAGTGTCCTTTTCATTCATTTTTTGCATTTGCACCTATGAGATATGAAACTATAACTGGATCTTAAGAGAAATGGGAACCTGCAACCAAACACTAGTTTTATTGTGGGAAGTGTGGATATTTTTAAGCCCACTGAAATGGGTGTAAGTATTCTGAGGGTTGCCAGGCCCATATGCAATATTGCTAATCCTGAAAACGAAATCTAGCAATTCTTTGTCTCCATGATTATGTGTATAGCAGGCTGAATGCAATAATGTTATAATTACTATTTTTTTCATTATTACAAGGCAATCTTTGAAAATTTATATTTTTAGTATATTTTGAGATTCCTAAAAATAAATGTTTCCCCTTTCTGGAAAGATGATGTAATATTATATCGAGACAATATCTGGCATAAACATGATTTTATTATAAATTGTAACATTTTGTTTGTATAGCACACTAATAATATCTGTTTTAGATCAACTTATGTTGATGCAGTTATGAGTTCACACAACACTTTGGGGGATTTCCTTATTTCATAAGTAGACCTTTCCCGCATTCCAACAAACAATAGTGCCAAGTCAAGGTCAGGGTGGACAAAAATACAGTAAATGTATGAAAATTTCCACCCCAACCTCACTCTGGTGCTATTGTTTGTGCACACTGAAGTGGAATGTGGGAAAGGTCTATAAGAAGAAATTGACCGAATAAGCTTGCACAGTCTGATTCAAAGGCTAATAACACTGAGTAAAGAAGAATTGAAAAGTACTTATGTACCTTGCAGATACTCCTGAACTCCTGGTGTTAATGCATCATTTCTGTTTCTTAAATTTAATTTTTAATTTTTGATCGAGTCATCAATCAAAATGATTTTGTCATAGCAAGTGGGGAAAGGGAACAGATCTGAACTATTGGGGGAGGGGGGGGGGGGACAAAAATGAAGATATTAGCTGATACTAAATTGAAAATTGTGTTTGGCTCCTGAGAAAATGCATACATACCTAGGCTATGTAGGGAAGGTCATTGGAATGCTGAAGGGGTGTGGGTTCTCAAAAGTCAAAATTTGAAAGAAGGTATGAAGCTCAACTGGAATTTCAAGAGGGGAGGGCTCAAACCAGAAGCCTTCAGTGGAGAGGGTATGGATAATTTTTGGAACAACACAAATTGAGGCCCTCCTCTGATGGTTATGCAGAATTGAAGTCATTCCTGAGGTTTAAAACAAGATAAAGCATTTTACAGTCAGATCTGAAAACAATGAATTAAAAATCCCATGTTTTGGTCTGAAATTGAGTGAAGGTTTTAAGAAATATGCAGCACACCTCACCAAACATTTTATCAAGTACCTTTTGGGGCAGAGGGGGGTGTACTCCCTATAATGGCCTATAAAGGGAAGCTCCACCAGAAAAGGGTTACCTTTTTCAGGCTTTGGGTATATAAAAGAGTAGGGATTTCACAAGCCAGTTGAGGTATATGAGAGGGTAGGGAAATCTGCCACTTAGGTAGTTAAAAGGGCTTCTCGTTTAACATAATATTTTTAACAGACACAACTTGTGGTTCATTTAATTTAATTTAAGCACTACATAAAAATGATGAGAAGACTGCTTTTTTTGGGAGATTTATTCTTAACACAGGCCTGTCACAGCAGTTACAGGTTCTTAAATATCAAAAGGAGTACCTTTTTTCAATTAAAGGTATTTTCAGGCTACCTTTTCTGTCAAAATGGTATATGACAGCATAAAGAATTGGACCTTGGGGCAGAGCCTCTCAGTATAAAACTTTTTTTTTTTTCATTTTATATTTGTCCGCCACACACTGTATATCAGTAAAATACTGATGTTTTAATTTATGCAAACTCGGCACCGGAAGTGAACTGGGTAAACTGCAGTTCTCACAGCGCATGCGTTTATCTGAGAGGCTTTTTTGGCGCCATGCATTATTTACAAACCACGTTTAGAAATATTGAAAAGATGGTTTTGGTTCAACGACACATGGTGTAATTGGAGGAAGACAAGAAAAAATTATTATAATGAGCGTTGCATGGGCATCTGCTCGATATTTTCAAAAAGGAATCGATTTTGAATGGCTGCTAGAGTGAAGAAAACGAAGAGGCGAGGTAAACGGTTTCTGTCGAGCAGCGCATAAATTGTTCATCTGACATGATAAATACCAACGTAGTTTTGGAGGATAATCAAGTCGTAAGGCTTGTCCTCGAGTTTTTGGACTCCAGAAAGCTTCACAACACCATGAGAAGTCTTGAGAAAGAATCTGGGATCGTAAATTGTGGTTATTCCAGTGATATTCTCTTCTTGAGAGACCTTGTACTTGATGGCGAATGGGAGGCCATATTGATCTTTGCTCAGCCATTTGAAGGCATCGCCGATTTCGACTCAAGACAATTCCGTTACCTTGTTTTAAAGCAAAAGTTCATGGAAGTGTTATACTTCAAGTCGGGTTTTGGTGGAAATTCAACAAGCTACTCAATTGAAGATTTAATCAAGTGCCTGAATCAACTGGAGGAAGACTGTCCAAACAAGGCTGAATATAGCAAATTGTGTTTTCTGTTGACTGTTCCTAATCTACCCGAACAGCCGGAATATCGAGATTGGAACCCCACCACAGCACGGATAAAATGCTTTGAACAAATCCTTGATTTACTTCGAAAGGTGATTCCCATAGAAAAGAAAGGTTTGAGTGGAAAGTTGCCAAGACCATTGACCCCAATTAAAGACCGGTTATTGAACTTGGTAATTAAAGGATTGTGTTTTGAAAGTTGTGTGGATTATTGTCAGTTGAGAGCAATCAATGGAAATCTCTCAGAAGACCTTCATGTTTACACAGGAGATAACATCTTAAATGGACCATCACAGGAAAGTTCTGGCAATTTCTTGTCCTGGCTTAAAAATCTACCACAAGATGCCTTTATCACACCTTTTGAACCAGTAAGTTTAGAAGTTGACTTGAAAAGGGTCAAACAAGCCTCAGGTGTTTTATTTCACAAGGTTCCAAGAAGAGATGATGCTGAAATTCTCTCAAGGAGCTTATCTCTTTCTGGCCGGCCAGCTACCACTGACATTGCCACACATCTGTCCACATTGGAAACAGGCAGGACCAGTGGAGCAATCTTGAACAACAAGGTGTATTCCACCCAGCCTCTCAAGGGAGTTTCACATTCTTATAATGAGTTTCACTATAAGGGCTATCAAGAGAAAGAGCCAAGCTCTACCCCAGTTAATAATGGCTTCCATGAAAATGGATTGGCTACTAAACTGGAAAGTGAGGATAAGAGAGTGATCCAGACAGTTACATCTGACAGTAATTCAGATGATGTTATTAAGGAACATGAGTCCATTCAACCTGTTGGCAGTCATGCTTCAGAACCAAGCAAAGATTCTGATAGAATTCATGCTCTCAAAGAGCAACAACAACAAGATGTCTTAAAACAACTTGAAGCCTACGAGAGGCAAAAGCAAGAACTAGAGCGACAACTTCTAGAATTGTCCTTGAGGGGAAAACCTAATGGGGAAGGCGAAGCTACATCTGAATTGCCTGACAAAAGACCAGAATCTGGTGAATCCTTCAAAAGCTTTAGAAATGAAACTTTAGCTGATAGTACTAACTTTCAAAGGCCTCCAGACAGTTCAGTGCAAGAGGAGACAGTTCACATGCAAAATGGGCAGATCATATTTCATAATCGTGATCAAGAGATTGCTACTCCTGTAGAAAGTGAGGGTCATTTTCCACAATCTCACAATAGCTTTCATATACAACAGAGTGGTCAACAACATCCAAAGAATGAAAAACAGTATTCTAATAGCTTTTCAGTCAATAATGCCATGACATCAACTCCTACTGTTAGAACCAAGCATAAACCAGATGACTTAAACCTAGAAGAAGCCACTGCAGACAATACTGCCTACAACATTATTCCTGTAACGCCAGGTGACCAAATGTTTCCTCTAACTCCCCTTGTGAATGAACGTGCACCTTTAAGCACAGGTCATTGGGTTGCCTTAGCAGATGGTTCTGGAGTTCTGAATACCAGGCAAGTGATCATGAATAGCAACATCCTTTTCCTCAACATTGATCATGAATGTATTTAAAGTTACTTTGTGGTTGATTGGTTCAATTTTTGGCAAAAGATTGTTGGCCTGAAACTCACTTTAGGCATCCTCATAACAGTTATGATTTAAGCAGTAAGATATAGCAGAATTATGTTTTTGGCAGGGGTTTCATTAGCATTTTCAGCCAGAAGGCAAACTGTATGGATTAAGAGATTATACCCCTTTTGAGAGGTTATTCAGTCACTCTTGAAGAAGACTAATGTATTATAAGACTTAAGTGTTTTTAGCCAAAACATAACACTTAAGTTTCTTTCAAACAGAAAGTCTTTTAAAAACTGGTGTTACAACATTCTTATTCACTTTTGTTGTTTTGTTGAACTCACTCTAGTACTCCCAAGAGCACAAGGCAGGGATTGTCATCAACACCAGCTCCACTAGCATCCCCAGTCCTATCTGTGGATGGTGCCACGCCCCACAGTATTCCTCTTGTCTATGAAAAAGACAACCCAAAAGTTGTCACAAAGTATGACAATTCAGACACTGTGGTAACAGCTGACTTGGGAAAGGTACACAGCCATGTTTTTGTTTCTGTTGTTTTTTGTTTTTCTGGAATTTTGTTTCACATAAACCACCAAACTGTAGTTGTTATGTTAGTTCTTTTATTCAATCAAGAAAGTGGGATATTAAAATCCACAGACAAGGAAAGTTTTTTTTGATTACAGAGTGAACCTTGTAATGTTGCCCCCAAACTGTGCCAAACAATTGTATTGAAGGCAGAGAGCTTCAACTACAGCAATCTGCCAAAAAGACACATTTTCATTGCTCATGAGTCTTGCATACAGTAGTCTTTTATTTCATTTTATTTCATTTTGTGCTCGTTCTACAAAAGGTGTGTGAAATTCATTTTAGTTATATTAGTTAAAACCAAAATGAAGACATTTTTAATTGATAATGGAACTGATGATTGTGGAAAGAAATTTAGACAGCCATGTCTGAAGTCTCCTTGAATGAAAGTCAAACATGAAGAGTAGATTTACTGTTTCAGTTTCTTTGTATTCATATGGTATCAGTTCAAACTCTTTCTTGGAAACATTTTTGTTTGGTGTGTAACCTAAGGTCTAGAGTAGCACATCTTCTTTCTGGAGAGATTAAAACACTCAAAATGTCACTGACCAACTGATTTGAGTGGTTGCTTGACAAAATATGAACTCACCATTCTCCACACCTGCCCTATCTATCCCTCTATGACATCATATCTATTTCATTCAATTTTTAACACTTTTATGCCATTGATGGTGTGGAAGTCTGAATTTATCCACAATCTTTAACTTGCACTCAAGGTACTGAGTTGACAGAATGCCTGTGTTCACCTTCAAAGTAAGTGGAATGGGTCTTGTTTATCAAGTTGGACCAAGGTTGCCAGAGTGTTGTGACCTTTTTTAATTGTTTTTCTCATGGTTCTTAAAGGTTTCCACGGTTGATTTATTGTCACCCGGATCACTGGTGTGGTTATATTTGCAGATAGAACAGAACAAACTACTGCCCTGTTGTTATAGTATGGCTTGTGTTTTCTCTAGTGTGTATTTGTTATGAAATTTGCAGTGATCCAGAAAACACATTTGCTTATCATTTCCTACTGTTCATGAAGGGAGATTCTGGAAATTGTGTATTTATTTTTGTCAATATTGCCTGGCCTACCAGTTTTTGAGCTATCTTTGTTTAAAAACTTAGTGTTTTAAGTAACCAGTGTGTATGTGAAAACCATTTGGAAGAAAATCTTTATACCTCACAGTAAGTCTTTGATGGTCTTCTTGTATTAAGCTATTAGTTTACTAGTACTGCAGATTTTCAGAGCAACTAATCAAGAAAGGTGTGCCTCCAAACCATATTTATTTTGATTCCCCATTTTGATTGTGTTACGGGTACCTGTACCCTTTTGATTATCCTTCAATCCCAGGGATTTTATTGCCAACTGCTCTGTGTCATTTCCTAGAATATATAGACCCAGTGATGCAGGTACCTGTTGCTCAAGGTCTTATTATCTGTCAAAATCAGTGAACTATCTGACCATCCTTAAATGCCTATCCACTTGGCTTGTTGTCTGATCATAAAGCAGGTCTCTTATTGATGGAAGTCAAGTTCATCTGTCATCTTTAACTGATGCAGGATCATAGACATTTGGTTTTGTGTGCTTCTAAAGTATGGCTTGGTATATCTATTGATGTTTACTAGATTGGTGATCGATAATATCAATTATAAGAGCTTGCGCCTTGCTGTTAACAGGCTGTTTCTACTATTTTCCTGTGGCTTTCAAGGTGGAGATTACATCATTGTGTTAGTGAAAGGAGTTGCTACTTGCAATATTATCATTTGGTGTGTGAAAATTTTACTCAGTGGTCTGTGATCAGTTGACTGTTTCAGTTTCAAGGTACTTTTAATTTGTGAGCTAATGGATGTAGCTGTGCTTTGTAGTCACATCACTGGCATGAAGATGACAATAACTTTGCCCTGGTATTTTGGGCTTCAAAGATTTACTAAAATAATAACTTTTACAGGAGTGTATTTTCCTGTTAAGCTCTAAGTAGTGAAAAACTGCAAAAGTCTGCAGTACATAGGGTTTTTTTTAAAAATAGGATAGACAGTCATTTTAAAAACTTACAGTTTGGTTTTGTACATTTATTTTGACCCGTTTTACCTGCTGTGCAATTCATTTTGACTCCTATCCGCTCCCACCTGGCTTATAGCTCTCAACAAATACTCTGATTTCTGAGGCATGAAGCAACTAAGAAAAATGCTACCTCCTCTTGTAGGGATTCTCATCTCTTGCAGTGTGGATTCCAGTACTCTAACAGATAGGCCACCATGCCTTCTACATACTGCATCAACACTTTATAATTCAGTTAGGAATGTCATTTTCAAATTTGCAGGACAAAGAGAACACTGTATCCCAGAATCAGCAAGTCCCAGTTAAAAGAGGACCGAAAGTTAATGGTGTGCGGCGTTCCCTTGTCCCACAGACTGTGACCAAACAGAAGATGGGAGCGATGGATGAAAACAAAGAGATAAGAATTCCAGCTCAAGGTGTCAATGGCAATGCACCATCAGTGGAAAGAATCAAATTGGTTAATGGCGGTAACAACTCACCTGCTACACCCCAACTACAAACCCAAAATCAGCCGATGGAACTAGCGCAGCAAGATTTTGGTCATGAAGGGGCACAAGTAAATGGGCAGCCTTCAAGAAATGCTACAACATTTGTGGTGCCTCCCAGTGAGTAACTCTGAGTTATTTATGACTTTTTGGACTGTTTTGATAACTTGTAGGCTTATTTTGATGACTTTAAGGATAGTTCTAATGACTTTTAGGATAGTTTTTGATAACTTTATTAACAGTAGTTTGGATGTAGTTTTGGACAGTTTTGATGAGAGTCCCATTTGGTGAACCTAGTTGTGAGTTTAAATGATCGTTATATCCTATCTTTACCCTCTTTTATTTAGGTACCGAGAGCAAACCAAAGACTAATAGAGCTCCAACTGGTGCCCATTATCCTGGAGAATCTAAACAACCACACAAGGAAACTAGCAGAGATACGAAGAAAGGTCTGTAAAATAGTTATTTCCCCCAAAATATGCAACTAGCTTTTTTGAAGTAGAAAATGGTCTACACCCAAATATGTAAATTTGATCTTGGCTTATCAATAAAGTAATGAACCCTGCTGCAAGAAAGATAAACATTAGCATAAACATAAGTTCATTTACCAAGTGCAGGTCTGTTTTGTTTATTGGTCCACTAAGCTTGCAAAAATTCAGAAATGTTGAAAACACGATTTTGCATGTAATATCAAAACTTTATTGGAATAGACCTCATGCAAAAATGGCTGCTGATTAAAAATTATTTGGTGTGCATCTTAATTAGCCTCACTAACCTTGCTTTTGAGTTCATAATTCAGAAGGATTTTTACTCTCAGATGAGGTTAGTAAGGCTTATCAAAATGCATACAAAAGAATTTAAAATTGGCCATCATTTTTGCATTAGGTCTATTGATGTTTCAACTGTTGTAGACATGGCCACCAGCCAACAAATTATACCAAAAGTTAGCACAGAATGATTTATAGTGACCTGATCACACTGTAACTGTTCATTTTTTTGTTACTATTGATAATGATTCCTTCATTTGTTTATTAATTCAATTATTCATTTTGTTTTCACAGTTAGAGAGACAGGGACAGTAAACATGACATTCCGTAAGCCTTCCACCAACTCACCACCCAATAACACTACAGTAACTGTCAACCATGGTAGCCATATTCCACAACATGAAAAACAGAAGGAACTCTTGCATTCGTCTTCAGACATTTCATTCTACACTGTAGCTACACTAGAGGATGTGCAAGCCATCAGAGCCATAGCTTTTCATCCCTCTGGTGATTTATTTGCTGTTGGATCAAACTCAAAGACTTTAAGAGTATGCACTGCTGAAGGCTTGAATTCCGAGCGAAGAATAGAAAGGTATTCTTTTGGTTGACACAATTTCAAGAGCCAACCTTGCATTAAGCAATGTGTTTCTAACTTTAATATCAGTTAGAGAAATCTTGATTTCTGATCATTGAGTGATTCCAGAAAATATCCATACCATACCACAGGCGACATCTTGGAATTCCAAGGGAGGAGGGGTTTCTTGGACTGGAATTCTGAAGGCGTGGGGAGAGTAACACAGTTCCAAATGCCTTGGGGTGGGGGGGGGGGGGGGGGGGGTTCAGCTCTGAATTTCCAGAGAGGGAAGACGGCTAAAGCTTTGCTTGAAACTGCTGATCTGATAACTCTTCCAGTTTGCAAATCAAGCACGAACCAACTGCAGAAGCAGGATAAAGATTGATCAGGCAGGTGTTAGTGTTCACATGGATGAGTGAATGAATGGGTTGTGCAACGAGGTCTTCGTCAAAGAGGCCTTAAAGTTGATGAATTAGTAGATAGATCAATAAAATATAAAACAAGCCTGTGTTTCCTTCCAATATAAAATTGTCAATCGACAATCTTGTTGCATGCGAAAAACTCACAGCAGTCTCTCATTGCATATGGAAGTGTTGTGTTACAACGGTTTGAATTTTTAAAGGTTTGTATGAGGAAAAACGGTAATCGACATTATAGCTGAAATTTTGATATTTTTGCAATAACTTTGTAACTACAATAACTTAAAAAGTAACTAAAAAATAAAAATATCTCGTTAGATTTGCATGCAACAAGGACAAAACAATCATTACCTGCATGGATAGGTTAACGATTTTGGAATTCAGAGGGCAGGTGGGGGTAGAGCATTCTGGAATTTCCAAAGCAAGGGGGGTTAAACTGTTCATGCCAACCATGGTAGGGTATGGGTATTTTCTGGAAACACCCATTCAGATTTAAGCTATTGTCATCAATGCAAGCAGATGTTGTTTGTTTTCCAATAATTCAGTGCAAAACACATGTATTAAAATATTTGACAACTATTACATGGTGTTATAAACAGATACAGCTTTTTTATCCATCCAGCTGGAAACCAGTTAGAGCACATGCTAACTGTCTTGTTCATATCCAGAGGTTGCCTGTTTAGTTAATATAATTATTGTTTGAAATATGAGAAGACATCACCTGCACAATAACATCTTGTTGCATTTTTTTTTTTTTTTCATTTATAGTAACAGTGGTGATCAACCTCCACAACCAACCATTCTATTTAAAAGTAACCGCCACCACCGGGGCTCCATTTACTGTGTAGCTTGGAGTGCTGGAGGAGACATAATAGCCACAGGATCCAATGACAAAAGCATCAAAATGACAAGATTTGATGCCGAAACCTGCTCTGTGGCATGGCCTGGATTGGAGCTTGCTATTCATAATGGTACTGTTAGGGATCTAGCATTTGTCTCGCGTGCCAATGGCACACCGGTTTTGGTCTCTGGAGGAGCAGGTACGTACCATTTTTAGTGCAGAGTGCACTATTGGGATGGTTTAGGGGGCTGCTGTTCACTAAGACACTAATGCCATAAGGTGTAAACTTTAATATTTGTTTAATTAATTAATTAATTAATTTCAATTAATCAATTAGCCTTGCGGGAAGGGGGGCTGGGTGCGGTAGGTACCCGAGTGCATTACGCAAAAGGCGTCATACTTACGTTGCCTTCTTTGATAACATGAAAGAAATATATACCGGTATATGGTTTTGCAAATCTTGTGTTATCCTTTTGGTGCCATTCTCTCAAGAACAGAAGCAATTTGCTCCAAACGCATGCGTAGATTAGGTAGCGTCAAAGTCGACTGTTTGTTAGGTGAAAGATACATTTCACAACATGTAAGACGCATGCGTTCTAGCATTGCTAGTGTGATAAACTCCACTCTCGTGTTCAGATGTGCGGTTTTTTATATTTTTTGTAATGAGTGATCAGGGTTAAAACTTGGCAGTCGCACGGTCGCCAGTGGCGATTAAAAAGAGCCCAGGGCCACTAAGAATTGAGGTTTGATTGCCCGAAGGGCGACTACGATTTGAGAAGTACGCAAAGGATAACAATAAAGATGAAATAAAATGCTCTTTCCTTGGAGGACCTTTCTTTTCTTTCTGTTCTTTCCTGAACTCTAAGTTCATCAATCTGTAGTAAAAGTTAGTTCTAAATTGCAAAATTTGAAGCCGTTCGTGATCGAGTTTTTAGATCACTCCAATATGTAGACGCCATTTTGATTTTATTGATATGTGACTCCAGACTTACCCAGAGGTCTGTGCGGTACATTTGGAAACACGAATATCGGCAAACTGCTCGAGTTTGGAATACAAAATGTGGAAATACCTCTCTGAATGTGAACAGCCGCCGCCGAAAAAAGCCAAAAGCAAGGACGATGTTCTGGAGAGTAACCGACTGTACGAGAAAATTTGAGGGCCACTTCATTTTGGCCTGGGCCACTAAGAGTTCAGGGATACTGGCCCGAGTGGCGACCAAGCACTGAAGTTAATTTTTAGCCCTGAGTGATATCACACTCTCGTTTTGGCTGGGGATAGCAGTTATATTTCAGGTGACATCAGTTCTTCTTTCTTAGAGCAAAGAACGTTACTGCAACTGCGTATCTTCTGGAATCTTCCCTAGCTCGATTGAAGAAATGTCGTCTGCTGTTTTATAACTATTGTGTGTTTGCCAAGGTTGACATAGAGAATCAGAACATATTGCTTCTCCTTAGCAGCTTGTTTGTTTCCTCTTCTCTGAAAGAGAGTCCAAAGATCATATTCAGCCGAAATTTTCCCACATTAGTTACATGTAAAACTAGTAAATTTGTGACAAAAGAAACTTTGTTATTATTGCCGCAGACTCCATGGCACTTACTGAAACCTCCAATTAATTTCATCAGTCGATGAGGCGACTTGCTCACCGATGTGGGACATAATTTCGGTCAAGTAAAGATCTCTACCTTCAATACTTCTTGTTGAAATGCTCCTGAGTTGTATTACTCGATAGCATTGTGCATTAGTTTGATTGTTTACACCAACTCGGCTGGCAACAGTATTAGAATGCACTATTCCGTGATTCGACGTGACTATTTGATAATTAGATTAATTCGTGTTTATTGGTGAAATGAAAATTTACATTTTAAATAAAACAAAATCATTCCTCTGACTTCGACTTTTCAGCAGATATTTAACTTTTATATTCCATTTATCTCCAGCAGTAAGTTAAAAAAATACACATCTTTCTTATATTTTCGTGGAAACAAAGGTATCTTGTTGCATACATTGGCGAGGAAAACAAAAGTATCAAATTACAAACGTTGGCGTGAAAAGTAATGCTAAAAAACGAACGAAACTCAAGATAAAATACCACAATAAATTTAAAACCATCTTGACAAACAGTAATTGTAAGTTATTTTTGGGCAAAACACAAACATGAAACATACACACGGCTAAGAGTATGTCTTATCAAGTTTTTGTCCATTCATATTCTGCAAAGGGGAAAAGGCCTCATTGACTACCAAGGGAGAGTACAGCAGGGGTGAGAACCTGTGTGACTACTGCATCAGAGCTGTAAATTACACTCTGCACTATCTGAGATTGTCTCACTAGTTGTGTGATTTTATTTTGAAAAGTCACCTCTCATACTCAATTGAACTGGGATGCTTGCCAAGCCTGACATTTACTAACGAAAATCTTAAACCACTACTATTACATGACAACTTTCAAAATAAACCAGCTAAAATGAAATCAAGACCCAAAATTGTACATGTGGGTGCATGTGCAAGTTTGTTATGTGTACAAATTGAATAACATGGGGCAGTTCAGGCAATGGTGGATAACAATAAACAAACTGAACATAAAACTATGCATGTGACCTCAAAACCCCGTACACATTCAAGCCCATACTCCCAGCTGTGTGTGAGGAAAGTGTTTTCACCTCATTCATTCCTTGCTAGCGGAAAACCACTCATTATAACCACCCTGACCTGATTTCCTTTTTCAAGGAGATGGAAATATCATGATCTCTGACTGTAATACTGGCCAGACAGTAGGACAACTGAAGGGTCACTCTGGACATATCATGGCTGTATATGCCGACAGCGATGACATAATTGCCTCGGGATCTGCCGATAATACTGTCAGGCTGTGGGACCTGCGGTCACAGCGATGTATTGATGCCATAGCAACTGGAGACAGCTGTGTGGCATCAGTCTGTGTGAACTCATCAGGCAATATGTTAGCTTCAGGTAACTACTGTAAATAGTGCACAGTTATTTCATACTGTATGTATGTCACTTCACTGAAGTTTTTTGGCATAATTTATTATAATGAATTTCCTAGGGTGACTAGTTGTAAGCCATACTGTGATATAGTTTAACCATGCAGTCTCCATTTAATTTAGCAGGTGTCAGAATTACAGTCTACGGAGAGTAGGGCCTCTAAGTCTCATGATAAATTTGCTCATTTAGCCCAGTTGTTACTAAGACAACTGTCAGATTTGATCATAACTTCGTACGAAACTGCAGACATCTCTTAGGGAACAGATAGATTGTGCAGGCAGTGTTATTTTGGTCCAAATAAACTGATGTAAACATTCATTTTTCTTCTATCTATGTAGATCTTTAATTTTTGCCATCTGTTTTCATTCCACAGGTCATGAAGATGGAAGCTGTATGATCTATGACATCACAGCAGGCCGAACATTACAGCTTTTCAAGCCACACACAATGGACTGCAGATCAGTGCGTTTTTCGCCGGATAATAATTTTCTTCTGACTGGATCGTATGACACAAGTATCATCATGATGGATGTAAGGAAAGACTTAGAAACAAGAACACCACCATACTCTGTTGTTGCTCATCATAGAGACAAGGTCATCCAATGCCGTTGGCATCCTGGTCTTCTGGCATTCTTGAGCTCTAGTGCTGACAGAACAGTCAGTCTGTGGGCCCCAGATTGTTAAAACTCTGCAAGAAGTGCACTTTTGTTTGCACTACATTGTTTATGCTTTAAAGTGGCCTATTTTGAGCATCAAAGAAAGGGGTTTTACAATGTTTGTTGGGTGGTTTGGGGTTCATGTGTTTCATGGAATCCTGGATTCTTTAGAAAAATAAATTAGAGCTACTGTTTTGATCCTTTCAAAGAAGTTGATCAAGGAAATTCAGGAAGAAAGGGGTTGTAGCAGTGGGGCAAGCGTGCAACCTTGTAAAGTGGCAAGTTACAGTAGGGGTGCAGAGGCATGTCCTTGCAGAAATTCACCAGTGTGCTATTTTCTTCACCCTAAGCATTTGTAACAGGACATTTAGGCCTTGGAAAGACATGTTGTGAATTCCCCCAAAAAAGTGACCAGGGGAGGGGGGATGGCTCCCAATTAACATGACTTATTAAATACCACACTGCTGCTGCAGCAGGTGCCATAATCAAACCACAAAAGCATTTGATGTTTTGTACATTGATAAGCACCATTTCAGAAATGTGTCTTGGAACTTCTTCAAAAATTATAAAAAAGTTATTTTTTTGATCATACCACATTGGTATCTGAACAATTTGTTCATTAGACACAATCAAATCAGGAATAATCAACTTGTTCTGGACCCATATCACTCTTTCAAGTGCCTTTTTCTTACCTTAGGTTGTTTCATGCACAGGTGGCAAATAGTGCTAGCATTGTGTTATGTGGTATCTTAGCACAACATATTGTAGATGTGTTACATCAGACATTTTTGTATAGATAGTCCTTATAATTCAAAGGTTAAGTAAGTCTCTGATTTGATATTATTTATTGTAAGTTGTGAATTGTAATTATATTTAAACTTATAAAAGGTAAAAGTTTAAATTCAGATACAAATGAACTCTGTTATTTAAAGAAAGCCCTCGGTTCTTTGTAAATTATTGTCAGCAGTGTGATTGGTCACAATAAATCATTGTGCTAGGCCCAATTAACTCTTGATCACTGCATTTGTTTAGTGGATCATCCTAAGAGCATAACTGTATTGTTGACTAGCATGATATTAATGGTGCTTTATTTATGATTTCTGAGATGTTGTAATACTAAAAAGAAAGGTAAGGGATGCTTACCATTTACAAAAACCATCCAGTTGGAAATTTCAGGCATAAACATTAAACGATTAAATTCGACGTTGCAGGAGAGGGAATCACTACAAAGTATATCCACATCAGCTAGAGAGACTTAAAAGGAGCAGAAAAATAGCATCAACTCAAATCACAGCCCATATTTTCTGAAGCTTCCCACAATTTTCCAACTGGAATTTCCGGTTTTCCCATGTAAATGATAAGTACCCAAGGTTACTAAAATTATGGGAGTAAAATTAATATTATCAAGAGAAAGTATTGTTCTTGTTGTAGATATAAGGTGTTAAAATGTCAATTCAGTTTTGAAAATAAACTTGTTCAATGTGTCAAGAGTTAAGTAATTATTGTTGGATTAAAAGCACTCCCATAACCCCATGACTGAAAACAGACTTACCTTAGTTGAATATTTGTAGAAATTAACAACCTTGCACTATAAGGTCTGAAGGTTGGTTCCTTATTGTTGCAAATACAACATTTCCATGTGAAAGGTGGGAACCTTTTCAGTCCATGTTCACACTTGGCTGCCCAGTACTGTGCTTAGGGGGACGCAAAGGGACAAGCAGGTACTGTCAATGCTTAAGACCACTGGAACCTGTGACCACAATTTACATTCCTTTGACCAGGTTTTAACATTTCTTGCGTTATGCCAAGATAACTGATAAAAAAAATTATGGTGTGCATGCTGGTATCATCACACAAGTATATTAAGTCACTTGACACCAATGTCAAAACTTTGGCCACACACACTTGTTTCCTCTGGTCCCTGTGCACCAGCAAGTGAAAGTGTAGTTATGTTCTCATTTCACCTCTGAGAGAGTTGATATTTGAACCAAAACGTTTGGTACTGCTCATTTGGACTAAGAGCTCTGTGTCACATCTGAGTTTGGGTAGTCACACTACACAGTCAGATATATGTTTCTTTATCATTGGTATTTCATCTCATTATTTGTCACATGGTAAACTTGAGAATCACACACAGCTTATAATAAGGCCAAAAAAGGCCATAATTTTGCCAGCATCTTGGATGGGTTGATGAAAAAGGACAATGTTCAGGTGATCTGGGTATTTTAAATGTTGGGCTGATCAGTTCATCTTTAACCAGTTCATTGAGCAAGAAGCAAAAAAAAAAGGTAGAGAAAAGCAGCTCTGCAAACACCAGGGGGCAAGACACATCTTGTTCTCTAGTGTTTCTGTAGCTTTTTTCGTCTCACTTTTTTTTTTTCGTTCACTTCCAGGTAATACTGGGTGAATAAAGTGGGCCTCATCACAGTCTCCTGAAATTTAACTTTCGAAACGTTGCATACAACAAAAAACACGGCACTGACATTCAAATGATCTTTGCTGTTTTATTTACAGTCACTGTGAAAACTAGTCTCTTTCACAGGTCTCATTTGGGTTGTCATGCAACACTTCACCGTGAGATACCACAACAACGCTAATTGATGCCTAGTAAAAGACGATGAATAAGCCAGCCTATTAGACAGAACTGGCTAATAAATACATTAACTTGCTCAAAAAGTCTTACTTTGTTTGTACACTGATGTACAGAGGAGGAGCAAGTAACTCCCCTTTACACCTAAAATCAAGAGCAATATTTTATTGCCTTTTCAAATTCAAGTGCCATTACTGACAAAAAGTGTACTTGAAAATTGTTTTACTTTATAAAAGCTATCCAGCTTAACAGCAGTTTTGAAGATAGCACTGACAAACCACAATTTTATGGTCTTAAAAACTTGTAATTTTTAATTTAAACTTAATTTTAAGAAAATTGAAGTGAAATAAATTACATTTATAACAACATTTGAATTCAACCTCTTCAGAGAAGTGCATGTCTCCAGGACGTCTAAAATGAAAAATGTCACACCCTGTTCAATATTCGATAACATGCCTGTTTTCATATTGCCTGACATATTTACAGCTGTACAAGCACAAAAATAAAATAATTTAAAACACCTAACATAAATTGACACATTTATTTTGGATTTATAAAATAAGTAACATTATTTCAGCAAGGCTTGGTTACCAATCTTTTCGGCCAAGGAATGGCAACACAGTCAAAACAAGCTTGTTTGAGTTTGCTAGGATGTTGTGCACTTCTGACATGGTCTTACTTGCAGTGCTGTCTCCATTGATTTCAAGAATCTCATCTCCTGGATTTAGAAGGCCGGCCATGAACTTTGAAGAGGAGCAATCCATAATACGACTTACAAACACTCCTTTCTTATACTGCTGAAAACCCTTCTGAATGAAAAATCCAAACAGCCCACCAGGGCTCCTCTGCAATTCCAAAACATAAGCACTTCCAAGATCTTCACGCATGGCAATGATTCTCCCCAAACTTTGGCCCCCTGTTGGCCGGCTTACTGCAGTTCGGCAGTCAAACCATTTCTTGGTCAACTCATTCACATGTATAGATTCTTTTTTGGACTTCTTCTTGTGAAATATACTTCCACTTTTGCTTTTGCTTTTGCTTTTACCCTTATCAAAAGATAACCTTGGTTTCTCACCAACAGGCACATCATTTACCACATAAAGACCAGATCGGCGACCAAACTTCCTTTTCTTCTTCCTGTTTTCATCAAAACCAGCAGGTAGAGAGTCGCCATACAAAGATTGCGTAATAACACTACCAAGACTATCGCTTCTACCAAGTTCAGGCATGCTTCTCCATTTTTGAACCATTATGTCCCTAGTATCAGTCTCTGATATTGGATTAAGCTGGTATGTGCTGAAATATCTTTCACGGGCTGACATGTGTGGACGCAGTAGAAATTCACTCTGTACACTGCAAACTGTTTCTGCATCTGAATCAGTCTCATCTTGACTTCTGCTGAAACTACGACTCTCTGAAAAGATGCTCCTTCGATAGATGCTTGAACCTGTTAAATGTAAAACAGAAAATTCACATTACAAAATTGTGACCAAGTTGAGCATTTTACAGTCTGATAGGTTTAGAGCTTGCTTCATTTTACAACTAGGGCACAGACATTTACACTTAGAGAAAAGGTGTTAGGGTACATGGGCACAGTGCCAACTGCATATGAAGGTAAATTTTTGACATAAGCAGTCTGTGATCAATTTTGATTAAACTTTGAAAAAAAAATGAAATCTTTCAAAAGACCACATTTGTAACCATTTGCATTGTTTTAAAACAAAAGGTGACAATATGCTGACAAGCTAAACATAAAGAGGTAATCAATGGAAGGAAAACAGGCAAACAATTATTTGCTTCTGGAACTAACAGTCTCCAACATATCCAACATCCATTTTGCTATAAACAGGCTTAAATCCTAAACATTACTTTAGCCATTGAAGCTCTGTGCCACCTGCAACAATGTTTCTTCCAACTTTTAATTTTGTACAAAGAATAATAAATGACTGTGTTATTTTGGGCACAAAATTGTTTTATTTTAGTGAACGACAAGATTTAATTTCCATGTATTTCATATCTGCAAAATTAACCAGAAATAGTAACAGGGACAACAACCAATTTTTCCATTCCTTTGGCCTAAAAACCAATATTTCTTGGCTCTTCATTTGCAACCATTTTCATTAGTAATTTCAAAACAACTGTAACCTTGTGCTGCAGCAAAATTCATAATGGCTACAATATATCTGTAATTGATTTTTTTTAAATAAAGTTTAGCTAGTGCAATGCTAACCAAAAAATATCAGGACAAAAACATATTTTTAACCACAGAAAAGGCTCAGTTCAGAAAGGTTTAACTGAACAATGAAAAACTAATATTAGATGGAAACTGCCATAACCTCTTAAAATCATACACTTTAATCCTGGTATTTTAAAATTTCAATTCATGTCCAATTTACTGCTAAAACACTCTGACAACTCCTTTTCCCCAATGCAATTTTTAAACACAAATTATTTTTCAAGGATTGTATTAAATATTGAAAAAAATAAAAAAACTTGACTTTAAACCTTGCTAATGCAAGGAAAATTTATGACCGGCAAAGTTTATGGAAGCAATGTTTGTGTCAAATGAATTAATTTTCGCCTAACGCCTGGTACGGCGTGTTCTCTAACGAAATGCGATCACATGAAGTATTTTTAGCTTGAACAAGTAAAATATCTTCCCAAACAATTGTAAGGCACGACATCGCAAACACGGCCTTCCAGACATAGAAACAATGTATAAATTGCATTCAGTTTAAATATTTCGACTGGATATGTCTGCAGACTGTCTTAAAATGGCGAAATGTTTGCTTATACGACCTTAAAGACAGGAAAAAATCTCGCCCCTTCTCTAATTTACATGAAATTAATGTTGGAGCAATTTTGTTTCAACACCAGCTGGCTAAAAGCCGACAACCGTAAACAAATGCTTCCACCACAGGTAACAATTAAGCCCAAAATATGACCAATCGACTGTGAGAAATCACTAAATGTTACCATTATCGAACAAACTCGAGGGCTGTGCGCTCTTTTGCTCCCCAATAAATCGCTCCTTCTTTGCATCGTAATTAATTTTATGCAGCTCATAATCTATTAAATCACTGAATAAACATACGATAAAAGATTGGACACCGATATAGTTGGTAAATTGCTCTTTGCCTCAACCGCACTCGCCCGCCAAACACGAAAGCGGCTGAAAAATTTTTTTCAGCCCGAAAATTACGGTAATTTTCGTTTTTTCCCCTCGAGGTCAACTAAAACAAATGCAAACGTTTCCGCCTATTTTTGGATTGAAACAGTATTTTTAGACGAAAATCTATAGATCTAATAACGTAAAAAAAAAAAAGAAGTTTTGTGTCATTCGACGGAAACGAGCATTTGAAAAATCGCCCTAGGAAGTGAACAGTGCCCAGAATAAAACAACATTGTAAAACATGGACAAAGAAAAACATTGTTGAAACGGGTAAAATTACTGGCGTACATAAAGAGAATATTGGCCGAGTGACGCCGAGTGCTCGTTTTAATATCAGCAAATAATCTTCTGATTTACCGGAAATATAAAAGCTTTGATCGAAATGATGAATATTTCTTAGCCATTAAATTTTCTGAAAAATTGCTTTTATCTGTGCTTCCTGACTTTAAGACGCCCTCGAGTGAAAACTTACTCCTGCATATACCATTTAAATTTATGTTACTTTTAAGACCTTCTCTAATTTCAAAAATAGCACTCCAAACCAAAATACAGAATCTATTAAGACCGATTCATTGCATCCAGCATGCCGATCTATAAAATACACTGTAAAAAAGTGAAAATTTTCTGGATAAACTTAAAAAAAAAAAACATTAATTATATTTTCTTTTATTTGGTGGAGTCTTGAGAAACGAATGACTAAAATGCAAATGAAACCTCCAAAACCCCAAAACCTTGACATGAGTGAATAAATTTCGTGCCTCGAAGGTAACTAAATCTCACCTAGGAAATATTCAAAGCTTAACCTGCCTTATCGCGTAACCTGCAGCTTAAGGAGAACTTACGGGAAGAAAAATCAAAATGTTCTTATCGACATTACATAAATAAACGGCAAGTAAAGAGTCGCATGTACGCACATGGCGAGAGGTGAGAAGATCGCGTCCAACAACAACAGTAGAGAATAGACCAAAACTTACCCCGTCTAATTTGTCCAGGCAAAGATCCGCTTCGATTCTGTCTCTGTTGGCTGTAAGTTGAGCTGTTAGCAGTTGTAGGGATGTCCAGGCTTTCAGACTGAATTTCCTGATTTCTGTAAGCCACAGATTTTAGAATCCCACGCCGATCTTTACTGCGGCTTTTGTGGCTGTCAGAATCGGAGCCGGCCAACTCCTGGGAATTGGTCTCTGACAACAAGGCTGTCAAACTTTTCGACTTTTGCGGAAGAGACTGGGTGCCGCTTAAACGCGGATCTACCCATCTCAGAGGTCTAGAAGACCTTGAATTGGGAGTACATGCACGATCAGTGGATATTCCACTGTCCTTGTCAGATTCCACGCTCTCCCCTGGGTACAGAAAGTGGCCATTACTAAAAGAGGTCGGCGTCGGTTCGTGGGACGTCTTCGAATGCACCGACTCACGGTCGATTTCATCGAACGCGCTATCACAACTATCCTCGAGGTTATGAAGTTTCATGGCGACCGAAAGAGGAGGTGGCCTTTTCCTTGATATAGTGACAACATCGGAACTTTGATCGTTTATTCCACTTCGCAGCACTTGTAATGTATCTGTTTTCGATGTTTGTATTTCTTGATGCTCCACTGATTTCGGTTCAAGCGACTCGGAACGATCAAAGCTTCTACTTCGCTGGTTCGAACCAGTTGACGATAGCGAAGAGGTTCTAGTAGAATTTTGGAATATTTCAGGATACTTAAGTTCCAATTCTTTAAAGCGATTCCGAGCTCGTTGTAACATCTCCTTGTGGGCAAAGAGGTCTTCTTCGAACATGACGCTCTTTCGAAAGCCGTTTCGCGACGAAAGATCGACCATACTCTTTGAAAATCCGTTTCTGTGGCTGTATGTTGACGACAAAACAGGGTTCTTTCTCTCCGGTGAATAAATGTTCGCGAAGTCAGTCACATCGGTTTTCGATGATATATCAAAACTCTGAGCTCCTGAACTCCTGTTCAGGTGACATGTTGGGGTCCGGTTTACTTCCTCTAGTGAATTCTCCGATCTGTACATCTTCTCTACCACTGCCATGTGTTTTAAGACTTTGTGGTAAAAGATCGCGACCTTCAGTGAAAATCGCTTCCTAAATCTTCACTTTCGGAATCAAAGATTTCTTGTGACCCGCTGGTAAGAGAGCGACTGATATTTGAGACAGAAAATTCGTTGTAAGAATGTGTTTGACGTCATTTTCAGTAATAAACGAGAGCTTATTTAAAACTAACCAATCACACTTCACTTCCGATCTATGCTAATTATTTTGCATATCCCAAAATAGCTGCTCGTGCTCGACTCCAAACATCGACGAAAGGACATGACAATAGACGGGAGACTAATGGCGAATTCTTTGTTCTTTTTTTCACGTTACCATTTCTATATGCCATTAGCGATCGCAAAACGTAAGAGCTAGAGTAAGTAATCATTAATATTTCAAAATATCTTGGATAAATCGGACATAATACGAGGTACTGACAGAAAATCTCAGCAGACTGCACTCGCAAGGAAACCTGACTCATCATCATCATAAAACTCCGGCAGTTCAGGGGTCAATTTATACAATGCATAACAATATCGGACCTTCGTTTGAACATTTTTTTTACCATTTTTGGGATAACGACTTTCGGGTTCTTCATCTTATTGTTGCGTGTTGTTGTAATGCGCGAAGTCTATGTCAACACTACAAACTGGTCAAAACACGAAACAGGAATCGTTACTTCCTCACCCATTCACCACTTGCAAATCAGATGTAATGTACTCTTTTTAGATCTTGACCTCTGACTACCATGTGATGTGCTTTTTTTAAATAATATTACTTTTTTTTTTTAGAGCGACGTGACTTCTGACCACGGTGCGAGCAAATTTGAACGACAGTCACTCGTAGCGCGTACTATTTACATCACAAAGAGCAGGGAACTGTCACCCACAAAGCTAGTGCTACCACGCATTGAACGGAACAGCATATGAACTCCCAAAATAACAGAACTTCCTTCAGCATTGCCCCTTCTAAATTTCTTAGCTACACGTAATGCAATCGACCAACACTCGGCTGATTAACTTTGACTCACGCGCCAGGTCTTCACACCTGTCTAGTCGGGTTATACATGATAATACCACATTAAGCTAACCCCTTTTTTTCCTCATAAAAAAGAAAAACATTTTTGTGAGAAAATAGTGGCTGAGATTGACCAAACTCATGATAAAAATATACCCAAGCTGAGAGCTACACAGCATTTTTATCTTCTCCATTCGATCTTTCTTTAAGCTCTTTTTATTGAGAGTACTGGACGCCTTCGTAAAAAATTAAAACAAAATAATGCATTTGAAATATCTAAGTAAATACGAAGCTCATCGACAATTTATTTCGCAATATATTGGTTTTATTTGTTTTAAAATAACGAACTTGTATGTTACAACAGTAAAAAAGTCCTTCGAACCTCATGACATGTATGTGAACTACGTTTTCTCATCCTAGGTTGAGCCTTGTCTCTAAAATGAGACGTTCATTTGAAACGAGCAAAAGAAAATCACACATTTGAATCGCACGTCTCCTTACCAGCTGCATTGGAAAGAGAGTAGGAGCAAGACGCCCCCAAAACAAACCTTCAACACCAGAATCTTTCCAATCTCTCATTTAAATAATTTTTGTTCCTTTTTTCCATCAGTGGGGGTGGTTAATCACCCTCTTTGACGAACAGGTTAACACTGAAAACGTCATATCGCTTAAAGTTTTTTTTTTAAATAGTGATTAATGGTTGTCAAGTATCAAATGTTTACCATCATGTGCATTTTTTAATTATTATTATTTTGTTCCGGTATACGTACGTGCTTTGAAACTTAGAGCAATAAGCAAGAATAACGGCTAAAAAACAGATACCATAGTTGTTCGTACAGAGGGCATCTGACGCTGTAGTAAATAACAAATAAATTTTCGTTTTCGGCTCTAAATATCGTCAGGTTACTTATTACAAGATATACACCTGAAGTGAATTCGCGCAAATTCTGCACAATTTTTGCCATATGCTAGGCATGCCCAAGAAGTCGCCTTAAGCCGACTTCAACAAACTAACAAAGTGAAAAGATCTGACCTTAGCCTCGAGAGAGACCAGTACGAAAAAACACATGCTTCAAAATAAGAAACATACTATGTGATTTGGGATCGTTCATTTTTTATAAGGTAGGGGGGGCTGGTGGGATTTGTGGGGGGGCCATGCGAAAAAAAATGGTTTTCGAGGGGGGGCCATCCCAAAAAAATAAGGGAAAAGGGGGGGTCACGTGAAATATTTTAGAAAAACTTTAAAATGGCATAATGTTTGAATATCAAAAAAAATTGCTGTAGAATAAACATAGAAGGCAAGATGCAAATTTATTACAAACTTTCCTTCTGCTTTAAAAAAACGTTTGGCGACAAAAAGCATTTGTAGCTACTGAAAAGAAGTATTTAACACTGTTATTTTCGAATGCAACTTGCACTGGCACTCATCTTCATCTTCGCTGTCGTCGAGTTCTGCGTCGCCGCTTGTGCTGCTATGGGAGTCTCTTTCACCAATGCTGCAAGAAGCAGCAATGCTTTCCGTCAGAGTGTACTCTTCAGGGTACATGAAGGTGTAAACATAATCTCTGACTTCCTGCTCAAGGTTTGTGGTGATTCTGCTGCTTACAGCATCGGTGAAATAATTCCCTTCCAAGAGCTTTGCGATGTATGGCCCATCTCTCCTAAATAACGACGTGACAACATCCTCAACTTTAATACACTCTTCCGGGACGGCCGTTCTAGAAGGGTACACAAGGCATTGTGGGAGATCATTTCCTTGCGGGTTTCCAACACAGATTCCATAAAATCGTTGGACGTTGTTTTCAGTCCGCTTCCTCTTTCTTTCATTTGACTTTCTGCGGTTTTCTTTTTGCCTTCTCCTCTTGTTGATGTGCTGTTTGAGTATGGCCTTGAATATGCTGTTATAATTGCTCTTCTTATTTTCTAGTGCTTCCATGTCCTGCGTGACCTTCGTCAACTTAGCTTCTCTACATTTGATCTGTTTTACATTAAAACTGTGAGCAAATTCTTCGCCCTGCTTTAAAGCAAGCCCATTGGACTGAAAGAGTGTGGAATCGTGTTCCTTTACATCTTTCATCTTTAGCTTTTTGTTTTACCTGCACAGGGCAACATTTATACATGCCTATCACTAGAGTAGAGGTAAAAACCTTCCAAATAAAGACATCTGTAAATTAAACGTAAGAATGTGTTTCACACAACACATCAACAGATTTCCAGTTTTTTCACAACACTTCGTACTTGGTTCAGTATCACAATGCAGGAGGAAGGAAAGACTCTGTTCCAGGCCACTGTTACTTCCGTAACATTGAGAAGTTTATGAATGAGCACTATGAGGAGGGGGAGAACTACAGGGAGTTTCTAAAGTTGTCCTGTCAAGAAAAAATAGGAGAAATTTGTTCTTTTTGTTGTGAATGGACTGGACCACCCATAGAAAGATACCCTAAACCAGTTCCTGACCATTCCTGCCTACCGGAATACCACTACCTCTCCTACCAGAAGAGCCCAAAAGAAGGGCGTGATCCAGATGATTGGCAGCCAAGGGTCCAAGCGAAGAAAGAGCATGGAAGTGGCAGGCTGGTTTTATCTGACCCAGAGAGCGTTGCTCTATTTGCAGATAAGTTTATTGTCAAATCAAAGTTTGTGGTGGATTATCTTCAGCATCTTGAAGCGCTGGAATTTAAAAGGAAAAAGAGAGCAGAAGAAAAGGCAAAGTTAAGGTTACCGTATACCTTCAGGGGTGTCTCGCGTCCAAGCGATGTAGCGCGTCCGGTTTAAGCTGTAGATACCTAAGCCCCTATATCAAATTAAAGCTTATAGAGCTGGCTATCAAACCATACCAAAAATTTTGAAATAAAATGAATTGCCAATTTTTTCACGGTCACCAAATGCAAGCGTCCTAATCACCTTTTGGAAGCTACAAGTCAAAGCGAATTTTGTTTTTCGCCAATTTATTTTTTTCCTCGGTTTCAGGACAAAAAGCGCTAAAAAAGCGTGTCTGCGTTTTTCCATATTCAGTTGTAGTAAAAAGTTACAGAACATTTTCGAAATAGGATTAAAAAAATGTGAAGTGATCGTACAAAAATCGCTCTCGGAGAAAAAATATTTCGAAATAAACAATTCGCAGACACGTTTTTGTTTTTTATATGTTAATCTAGCTACTGTCCAAATTTGAGGGCAAACAAACAAATTCCGTTTGAGTTGTAACTCTTTAAAGTGTCTGCTTCAAGTGAAAAAATTTATCCGAGAAAACAGCGCTAAGAAAAATATCTTACTTCGCAAACAAACTCCGCCCACAAACGCCTTCAACTGGGTTCTCAGATCACTGAGCCAATCAGCGCTTGGAAAATTTACTACCATTAACTCGCGGTGAAATTTACGCGTGAATCTGCAAAAAAAACCTTGCGTTTCGCAATGCGCTCAAGGCGGAGAGATAATTTTTCTGCAGCTGGGTTTTTCTTGAAGCTGGTTTGGCAAAATGGGGAAGACGAAAAAGGATACGAACGTTAGAGTAGCTGGGCGACGAGAACAAACAAAAGAAAGCGCGGCAGAGCAAATGTGCATGGATAATATTGCAATGGATCTCAATGAGTTGGACGATTCATCGGTATCGAACTCAACAAAAGAGTCACTGTAAACATCGCTGTTATCGCTGTCGAGTTCCCAAATTTTACACAACCTTTCTCTTCTCTTGACTCGATCTTTTTGCCCGCTTGATACGTCCGTAGCTTCATCCGCGAGGCCAACTTTCGCTTCTTCACTCATTGATGTATTTTTATTCATTCTTCGCTCTTTCGAACTGGTAAACGGACTTTTCCGTGGTCCATGTTTACTTATAACTTAATAGAATTACATCTAACACGAAAAATGCTTGGATTAACAATGCTGATTAACTGAGTAGCCAGCCAATTCGTGATATCAATATCGGTAATATTCCCGCGAAAGTAGTCTCGGTTGATTGCATACACGTTATAGGACTGTCAATCAAGAGGGAACTTTTACTTCCGGCCATAACGTAAAACATCCATTTCTCCGCCAATATTAGGTTTTTTTCAATTTTGTTTTCAGAAATTAGAGATTACTCTTCGACCATTAGTTTGAACCAAAAATCCAAATTTGAAGAAAATTGCCGATCTGAAGGTATACTGTAACCTTAAGTAGGGACGCAAAAGATAAATCATATGAGGATTATCCTTGGACTGAGTTGTGCGAAGATCTAACCAAGCTTAAAATGCTACGTGTTCCAGAACTAAACAAGTACTTGAACCACCACGGGCTGAAGTAGCATTTGAAAAGCAGCAAGAGTGAGAAAGTAAAGGCAATTGTAAGACATTCATGCTTGCAGCAGAAGAGCCCTCTCAGAGCTGGCCAACCAACACTGAGAAATGCCAGGACATTGACACAAAATGACAACAGGGCAAGTGCTGACAGCAGTGAAACGGATGAAAGTGACAATGATGAGTATGACAGTGATACCATTGACTCTGGAGAAGAAAATGACTCAAGTGACGTCATTCTTGCATTCATCAATTCAGATGAGGAAGATGCCAATGAGAGGCCAAATGCCACACGCTCAGGGCGAGCCATAACTAGGAGATCCGAAATTGACTTCTCTTTCTTTTGATTTGTTTTTTAAGCAACAGCTCTCTGTAGTATAGGGATTGTAAATATTGTCTTCATAGTGAGCACAATAACGTGAAGTAGGGGAATAATAGACAAATTTTAAAAAAGTTGAAATCTAAATATTGTTTGTCCAATTTTTTTTTGGGGGGGGTCATCCCAAAAAGTGACCGCTATAAGGGGGGGCCATGTGAAAAAATTGGTAAGCTGAGGGGGGTCATGCGATTTTTAAATGGTACTTCCCAAATCCCACCAGCACCCCCTCCCTCATAAAAAATGAACGGTCCCTTAAAGCTGTGGATTCGAACATCGACAATTTGTTTCGTCGTCAAGGTCGATCAAACGACTCCAAATGTATGCAAAACAGCCGCGTCTCTGAATCTTTGCGCAAATTGTAGGTACTTAAAAGAAGGGTTAATCAGTGGTTATTCAGTGTGATAGGCCATTTCACTGTGCTATTTAAAAGAAAATTCAACACATTTTTTACATTAACCAAGCGCACTGCATTCGTATCTTGATGAAGCGCGAGGAATGATGAAGCGCGCGAGAAGAACGCGAGTATCCCACTCGCGTCACGCGTGGGACTCGTGTAACTCCGCTCCAAGGAGATTGGAATATGCGATGATCATTTTTGATGGATCACAAACTGAATAATGGTCATTGGCTGAGGAAAGAGGACTTGTGAGGGGAAAAAGATTTCTGCGCTCGAACCAAAGTCATGCAAAGTGACCCACACATGCCGAAGCTTGATCCCGATTGCTATAACATAAAGCGACTATGATCTGACTGGCAGCGCTCGTTTTCCTTACTGTTATTATTGTACTGCTGTAATTTTTTCTGTATTGACAATTTTGTATCGTATTTGCGTTGTATTAATACAACGACGGTCTTTGCAGCTTAAAGTCTGCTGAGTCTCTCTATAATGTTTATCTGCGATCCCTTTGAGGCTAGAACGTCTTATCCTGCTGAATTTCGAGAGAATAACAGACTGCTAGCAGTGTAACCTGAAACAAGCTGGAAACTAATGACGAAATAAGCAGGGTCCAAAGTTTGAAAACAAGAAGAGATAGAAGAAGATAAGAGGAACTCGACTTTTTAACATTCGGAATTTTGTTGTTTAGTACTTCACCCTCCTTTCGAGTCCCGCAAACACAGCGGATGTGAATCGACAGTGTGGTGTGCCAAACAAATAGAAGATGGTGTTCTATATTAATTCTTTCTAACAAATAGATTCCATGTTGTCGTGCGTCTGTTCAGTATTAGTATAAACCTACTAGCGCTCTATCACGAATGCCGTTCGCTTATTGGCTACGCTACTCACTATCTATTCTGTTTTAGTATATATCTATTAGCGTTCTATCACGAATACTGCTCTCTGATTGGCTACGCTACTCACTATCTATTAAACAATTAGATTATGAGCTCGAGATTTCAATCGCGTGATTTTTTTTTATGCTTTATTTCAAAATACAAACATTATTTACAACATGGTGTGTCTGTCAAGTACACTTACAAACTACTTACAAGCAAGATCAAAAAACATAACATTCCAATTCAGTTCTATTTAAATGTTCCGATATCGTTATTTATACCACCTACGTAAGGGAAAAGAGGTATCTACCCTTAAAACACTAAATAGATAAAACTAACTGATTAGACTAGAACGATGCCCTTGAAGGAGCATCTTCTTTATGATATTTAACTATTAGATGAATTTTAAACTATATTTTCAACGTTACATTTAGTGTTTAATTTATTGACAAAATCAGAGAGAGTAATTGATCTATTGTGGAGTTTGCTAGTATATATGTAATAGCGCATATACAACATGGTGTAATTGAGTTTTTTTAACAGAGTTTTGTTTGCAATTGAAGAGGTGGGAAAAAGGCCAAATAAAGTTTCTTTAACGGACGGGTGTTGATTAGTATAATTAACGTTATTGAACCATTGAATAACTCTTCGCTGGAAAGCTTTTGAAAATTGGCAATTAATAAAGGTATGTTCGATGGAGTCTTCATTTCCACAATATAAACAATCACTAACTTGTTTGATACCGAAGTAGTAGAATTCTTTCTCGGTGACTATAATTCTATGTAAGAATTTGTAGTGGAATTCTTTTAATTTATTTTCTTTGCAAATCTGTTTTGCCAAATCGAAGATATGTTGCCATTCGCTGAAATTTAAATTCATAGTATTACTCCATTTTTTCGGGCCGGTAGGAAATGAATAATTTACGTTTTTATTTAGTAGCCATTAGAAATCCTTTGCCTTTGGTTTCTGTAAATCGATGGCAATATTTTCAGGTAATTGAATCTTAGTTTATGATTTCCTAAATAATTTTCTTTAAAAGGTTTGTCTTGATTACATGCCTTAGTTACTAATGCTTTCGGAATAGCACTAATTACTTGATAAAAATTTAGTAAATTAGTTCTAAAGTCAAATTTGCTTTGAAACTCTTGAAAGGAAAGAAGTTGTCCATTTTCGTTAAGTAAGTCTTTAATACAAATAATTCCTTTGGAAAACCATTCCCGAAGAAAGAAAGAAGGGTTTCCCTCCTATTAAGATAGCTTCAATGTTGAAAAGGATTGTTTCCTGCCCCTGTTCATACTTGTACTGGGATTTAATTTCAGAAAAAAAGGATAGAATGTCCTCGTTGAAAGCTGGCAACTTAGGGTCTAAATATTTTGTGTCATAGTTACGTCTGAGCAGAAAATTTAATCCTCCAAGTTTTTAAAAAAAAATAGTTTGGTATTGATTTACAATTATGGCTGTCGGGATTTAAAAGTCTTGGGATCCAGGCAAGTCTTAATGCCTTTATCATTATATCGACATCAGTCATACGAATTCCGCCTTTATCATAGTCTTGATAAATACTTTCTCTCTTAATTTTGTCTTTTTTGTTGTTCCAAAGGAAACTGAATAACTTATTTTTGATGGCATATCTGATTTCATTTGGGACATTGACATTAGACGCTGCATAGACTATTTGTGATAGCCCGAGCGATTTAATGATCACAACTTTTCCAAACAGGGTCAAACTGAATTTCTTGCTTTCCATAAATCCAGTTTTGTCTGTAATTTCTGAATTTTTAAACCGAAATTAAAGTGCAACTATCACGCATAGAAATCGAGAGCGAATAATCAAATTGTTTTAGTATAAATCTACTTAGAATCTACTTAGTCGTTCAAAATTTTATCTAAATACCCTTCACAGAGACTTCGAAAACGCCAAGAGGCGGCCGTCATTTTGTTAACAAGCGTACACTGCTACGCTACTCAATATGTATCACAGAATGGATAGTAGCGTAGCCAATCAGAGAGCAGCATTCGTGATAGAACGCTAGTAGATTTATACTAAAACAATTAGATTATTCGCTGTCGATTTCTAAGCGTGATAGAAATCTCGAGCTCATAATCTAACTGTTTAATAGATCAGATGACGTCAAAATGTGATAAGAACAATACCGTTAGCGTTAAGGGCGAGTTTGTTACTGTTGTCCTTACCACATTTTGATGTCTTCTCAGACACACGGCAACATGGAATCTCTTTGTTTTACACAATAAACAAAAAACATATATATATTAACGACGTCATCTACTCGTCTGTCTTCCAATAGATCATAAGTAAGCACCAGTCAAAATGAGAGAGTAGTTCGACTTTATCGGTAACTATAAAAGAAAACAATGGACGCTTGAGGTCTGGACAAACTGCTGGTGGACGCATGATCGGAACGGTAGTGCGTCCAGAGACTATTTTCTTAGAAACCATAGCAACACCATGCTGTATTTTGTTAAAGTGCCTATGAAGTAAAAAATAATTGCTGCTTATTTGAAAGGCTTTTCAAAGTGAAGAAGAATGGCGTTTCCCTTTTTGGAATATCCTTTTTTCATTCTAGCGATATTTCCGTTTTTGGATTATGCAAATGAGAAAGTGATGACGTCATAGGTGGTTCCACTTAAACGGCAAAACACTGAATCAAGAATATCTCTAGAAATATTGGAGCAGTGTTCTTCAAACTTGGCACCAAAAAATGTACATCACAAAAGAAACAGAATGACACCTTCTGTGTTGTTGCCATGGCAGCACTTTTGGCTCCAGTCTCTTTCTGTGAAAAACCAAATATGCCAATTTGCAACCCTTCGAAAAGGGACAGAGGGTCTTGCTCGGAACACACCTGATTCCCACATTGTCTAAACTCTCCCCATTAGATTGTTGGGAGTGGATGATCCTTGTTTAAGATAAAATCTGGTAATGTTAGTTTTAATTAAAACAGGACCAGTGGCATAACTGTTGTCATGGCGACGGCGCGACGGGTGTCGTTTTGTTTCTTTTTTGATTTACATTTCTGGTGCCAAGTTTAAAGGACACTGCTTTAATATTTCTAGAGATATTCTTGATTGAGTGTTGAACTGTTTTAGTGGAACCACCTATGACGTCATCACATATAATACAGAAACGTAAATATCTCTAAAACGAAAAAAGATATTCCAAAAAGTAAAACGCCATTCTTCTTTACTTTGAAAAGCCTTTCAAATCAGCATCAATTATTTTTTACTTCATAGGCACTTTAAGAATATAGAGTTTACATATATAAAATATAATATCGCTTTACATAGAATATAAAGCGATTTACATCTGAGAAGGGGCGGTAATTGCGTTGGTTACGCAAAATCCACCACACGCGTGCTCTTTAATTTCAAACCGTGGATCTATAATAATAATAATAATAATAATAATAATAATAATAATAATAATAATAATAATAATTCGCACTCAGCTCCAAAAGCGGGTGCACATGTACAGCAGCTTTAGTAAAAAGGATCTCAGTAATCTGCAGAGAATTACGTAACCGCCTCCCTGAAAACGTTACTGTGTTGTAAGCCTGTGAAAACATCTATATCCTTCATCTGCTGTTTTTCATGTGGCGTGAAACAACAGGATAAAACGCCAGTACATGCAACTTATTTCTTTGTCGACAGGTCCGAACGTTTAGGATAATAATGATGGCCTCGATCAAAAATAGAACTCAAAAACATCCGTTTGAATTTACTGAATAACAAAGGCGCAATACTCAAGAACGGTATGAATAGATACAATGCGATAAAACCTAATTAGAAACAAGGAAATGCCTTAAAATGAAGAGGATTATATTATTACATAATCTTTTTAAACGCTTTGTCCTAACATGCGGCAAAACGCAGTTGTGTCCTCTCTCTCAAACGGGTTTGCTGCGTGTGAGTAGGAGGTTACAGGATATTTCATGTATTCCTTGTCAAAACGATTTATTCTCAAAGCTAATGGTGCAGTGGTGCAATAGGCACAATGCGTTCTGTTGCTACTGAAACCGAAATGTGCGCCGGCATGACGGGCCGCGCAGACTTCGCACGTTTTCAGATTGTTTCGAAACAAATGGTTAAGTGTGAAAAAAATAAGAAAAAAACTTTAAAGTCAACGCTGACATACCAATTCCTTTCTTTTCTTTTTTCTTTTCTTTTCTTTTCCTTTTCAACTATGTCCATTTTCCAACAATCGAAAGCAGGTTGTGACTATGTATCTCGACCACTCTTATCAAAACAAAAAAATCTGGGAAAATAAAATGCTAAAACGAATACAGGCGAATTTCAGCCAGATCACAACATCGTTCCAAGGAACCTGGGAACTAGGCTGGCCGGACAAAGACGACGTAAGAGGACTGAATTGACAAAAGAATTACGCAAAAGAATAATAGTTTTAATACCAACAAATGAAGTAATATACATTTAAACAGTCTCCTCATTCCTTAAGATACCTAACCAATCTTCGTAAAAGAGCTGCTTCATGGAACAAACTCTTGCTAACTATTGCCAAGTCGGCACATGATCCGCACTTATCTCTGTCAGTAGTAATCTTTCTTTTTTTTATTTCCTTTCGAGATAACTATCACCTCTTTTGGAGTTCTTCTGTGTTGATAAATTATAATTTGACATTTCCTTTAGTCTGAAGGCAACTGGCTGATTGTTGAAAAAATAACAAGAATTTGCTTGATGTGGCCTCTGTACAATAACACGCACCGTGCCGTTACCAAGTGACAAAGTTATTCATTCATCTTGACATGCACATGTGGTTGCTTGGCTCAACCAAAAAAAACATCGCGAGCGGATATGTAAGAGGAGCAAACGGCCAAATGAAGCCAGAAAGAATTATAAACAAACAAAAAAAAAATAAAAAACTTTATCTGATGGCAACGGCACAGTGTACATCAATGTTACACATACCTATTTTCTAGTTATTCTGGATTGTAAGGTGGATAACACTGTTCAACACTTAAATCAGTATCCAGGTCTGGTGATAGCTTGGTTTGTTCTGCGAGCACTACTATCTATGCTAGCACTACAATCTATTATGTGGAGAGTGTTTCCTACCCTTACAAAAATTACAGCCAGGCTTCCCAAGGGTGGACTACCCCTATTTTCCGGAATCTGTGACCAATACATGGATGTCAGCCTGTTCCAGGCATAGTTAGGTTAGTTGGGGAGAGAAAAAAAAAAGAATACGTGAGGGGTATTGCCATTTTTTGCACAGCTCCCAACTAACTGTACGTCTGGTACAGGCTACCCAAACATGTAATGTCCTTAGCTTTTAGAAACCCATGTTACATGAACACTTATTTCAGTGTAAGGTGACTGTTTGCAGCCTCCTCTCTAAATATTCTGAAAGAGTAGGCCAAAAGAATTGCCAGTATATGAACTTTCGAGAAATACAATTTGAAAGAAATTAGAAAAGTAAGGAATGAACACCATTTCATTCACTACACTTGACCTACATATATTATATTGATTCCCACTGGGAAAAATACCAGTTCAATCACTCCCTGCGGTTCTTTAAATTATAAAAAATCTAACAACAGCCAAGCCACTGACACAGTTGAGATCAAAATTGTATGCAATTTTCACATGACACGAGTAGCAAGATCAGCCATGAAGTACAATGCGATAAAATTATACACAATCACAATGTAAATCGACCCTAACAGTTGCCCTTTTTTGAAGAATTTGAGTCTTTAAGGTAAGGGAAAGGCTTGTTTAACAGAGGAATCAGCAAGCGAAGATATAATACAAAAACCTTTGTTATACACAAAATTCTTCTCAATAACAGATTTTCAATATAAATAATAAACTCAGGATTTCTCCCTTTGATCCCTACCCTTTCTCTCCCAACATGGAATGGATAGTAATATTATTGTCACTAGTAAACTGATCTCCTTATAAAGCAACAAATAAAATGATTACAACTATCATGATCACTATTAATGCCACCAGAACACAGGTTTGCCTCTTATCTGCAATCAAACAAAAGAAAAACCCTCTCAGTAACATTGCTATGTTAATAAACCAACACTCTTACATTGTTAATTTGTGATTGGTACTGGGGACAGTCAGAAATTTGTTAGCCTCAGTGCAGATATCTCCTATTTTTTTGGCTTCCCTCTAGTTCCTGCCCACCCTCAGATGCTCTCCAAAAACATAATTAAAATTTTAGCTGTGTTGCCATCTACATACACACACACACACACACACACACACACACACACACACACACACACACACACACACACACATACATACATACATACATTTTATTTGTTATCAAATTAAAATTACAATTATAACATGCCCGCAGATAGCTGAGCTAATCTAGGCGGGTCAAGTTTGGATGAGTTATTAATCTTCACAGCTTCTATTTTCCTTGAGCATTCTATGGTGTTCCCCGAGTGGCCCATAAATGGTAAATCTCCAGAGAATCCTTATTGACTCATGTTGATTGTGAACCTCTAGTGAGTCCTGATTAAATGCTACTACTGGCTCCAACTGTGAACCTATACTGGCCCCTTGTTGCTTGAGGGCTAGGTGTAATGCTCTGAGCTTTTATTTACTGTTACAAAAGACAATGATGTAGCCTGTTACATCTATAGCATTGGTTGATTCCACAAAATATCCATACCTACACCACAGGTGCCTTTTTGGAATTCTTAGGGCAAGGGGGATTCTTTGAACTGGAAATCCAGAGGTATGGGGAGTACTAGCAATTGGAATTCCGAGGGCAAGGGGGTCTCTGGAGGGGACAGACAAGAGTGTTGAAGTACAAACAAACTGACACACTGCTGACTACTGTGGAAAGCAAGATATATGTACAAGACACAGCATTGATTGATCACGAATGTGTTCACGTTCATTTACAGAAGAAAACCGATAAAATCTGGGTTGTACATTGGGTTCCAGAGGCCTTAAGGTTGATAATTTCTTGTCAGAAAATTGTTTGCGAAGAATGCCGACCTGCCATGTTTGTTTACTATGCGCCAGCAATACATAGTCATAAAGAAACTGCTCTAAAGGCATCTATACAAGTGAATATCGTGCATAATATTGAAGGTAAATTAGGTAGGATTTGCCCACACATATTCTATTTTCCATAGTAATTAACACATAAAACAATTGAAATTTTTATTCCTTCACTAGTTTAGTCCAAAACTGGTTGCAAAATTGCAACTGAGGAGGAGGACATTTTAGTCACTGAACATTTAGTCATGAATCCATGCAAATGTATTGGTCGAAATTTCAAGCCCTGTAGACAGTTAGTAAACTTTGGGAAAGATGTAAAAGTGTAAAATCTCTTTCACTGGAAGTTGTAGGAGTCAAACTAGGATTCCAGATGGTTGAAGTAAAAACAGATGTTTGGAAGGAAGGATTAACAATTTTGGAATTTGGAAGGCAAGGGGGGTAAAGCATTTTGGAATTTCCAAAGGCAACGGGGGTTAAAATGTTCATTCTGCCAGTGGAATGGTATGGATCATATTTTCCAGAATCACCCATTTCACCCACTTTCCAAAATCAAGAAATACCTATGACTTACCATCAGACAATCTAAGAACTTTTTCTACTTTGAGAACAGTTTGTTGTAACTTAGAGTCAGTCATTTCTAGTTCATGACCAAAGTTGTCTAACATTCTGAAAGCAAAAAAGCAAAAATAGCATAATCACATTTAGCAAGTATGGAATTAAACATGGTAAGGGTATGTTAACTTTACACAAAGTATTAGTTTCTAAAGAAATTGTTGGGCTGCATCAGCCGGCAAGTGGAACACTTACCACTTTATCCACTTAACAGAGTAAATTACTGCTGCACTGAGTTAGCCAAGCTGACATTTCAAAGTTGGCCATTCATCAGCAAATGTTTTTTTGCTCTGATGAAGGGCTTGATCTCAAAACCTTAGGTACACTAACTCACTTTGGTAGTTAATTTACCTTTATTGACTTTGAGTTCATTAACAGCTAAACCTTAAACTATCCCTTAAGTTTAGTCCAGAGGAAATATCTAGTAGCACATGTATTTAGAATTTTAAATAAGTTTATTCCTATTTTTCACATTCCCCCCCCCCCACCCCCCCTTTCTTTTAGCTTTTTAAAAATCTTTAATGTAAAGTGCCATGGACAATTGGAAAAAAAATTTCAAAAAAATCTGTATGTGGGAACATTTTGGCTGGAAACCTTCTTACACGAATAAAATTACAACTGACAATAAACTCTTGTTTCTGAAGCCCTGGCCAAATGTACTCACAAGTAGACGTAAGTTGAAAACTTGGGTCTCTTACGACTCTGTTTGGCCAGGCCTCGTGTGCACTTGTATTGACTTGCAATGACTTAAGCTCGCTTTGGTCAAGATCAAATTTGCACGCAAGTCAATGCAAGTTTTTCACCATTTGGCCACCCAACCTAAGTCAAATCAAGTTGTGTGACATCCATCAACCTATTATTAGCCAATGAAATACAGGATATGTCTGCCTTGAAATGGTTTTCTTGCGACTTGTGTGTACTAGTGAGGAAACTTGAAAGTCCGTTTGGCCACCCAATGCAAGTCTCTATGCAAGTTCAACTTGTGGCTACTCGCAAGTCCGTTTGGCCAGGGCTTAAGACCATGAAAAGCATTTACATTAACATGTACAATACTTACACATTTTGTTCTTCAATTTCATCCCCAATTTTCTTTCCCATGGTTTTTAAAACTCCAACACTATGTCCAACCATATCTAGCTGATCATCTTGAGCTTGTATCATTAACTTAAGACAAATAACAGACAGAAAGGACTGTAAATTCTTTGTTAATAATAGGGATTTAACAGTCATTTTTAAGCATACTACATTTTCTTTGCTTATTTATTTATTCGTTTGTTTATTTCAATGAAAGAAAATCCCCACAACTATAAATAGTTATCAATAAAAAAATTATTTTACAATAACATTACATGGGAATATTTCATAAAAAGGTTCAGGAAACTTGATTTAGTATATTGTAAACCCATGAATGTAGTTCGTACTTTCAATAGGAGTTAAGAGTGCCGCCTGTAAAAATCAGACAAACTCTTAATTTCGCGGCAAGGGTCGAAAATTCGATTTCGCTCATATTCTTATGGTAGATAGGCTAGGGCATTACAAAAACTATTGGATAGTTTTTTTGGCAAAATATCCTTTTATTTCAAAGAAATATGCAAATTACCAAATTCCGTTAAAATCATCATTTGACGCACCATTTTATCAAGCAAGTTTGATAGCCTCGCATGCAAGACCACATCATTCTTCCGTCTTTAAAACACTTAAATATTTTTGTGCAATGTTTAAATGTGTACTGGGTTGATTTTTGGGAATGTTGCGTTGTCTTTTTGGGTGCAAAATAATTAAATTTCGAAGACATGTATTTCATTCACTTAAAAGCACTTCGTGAATATAATTGATTTTCACCATGTACCAAACCTTGAAATGGATTAAGCTTCTGGTTGTTGAATCGCAGGATGGTCTACAGATTCCTGTAAAAAATTTCTATGGGCAAATGATTGTGAGTGATGCAAGGGCTTTTCAAAGTACGTCAAAAATGCAAATATTTGATCATCCGTCATCAAATTTCAATTTACGGGTTAGACGTATATTTTAGCATGCGCCACATGACTTGACCTATAATAAGTTCTAACCTCATTTGCTGTTGAAAGGCAGGTCATGTTTCTAGTCGATCTCTCACCATTCGTCACACATAAAGCAGAAGTTTGCTTTTGTTTACACAAGGTTAACGTCCGATGTACATCGCCTACTGTCAACCTATTATTGGTCGAATACCATGAATCTGTGACCATCTTTCTGCGCATATGAACATCACTGCATCTAAGTCAAAAACGGCAGAGTCATTTGTAGATGGTTGCTTGCTCTGCACTGCGCCAAAATATTACGTTTGATCGATTGCTGACCATTGCTGATAAGCGTGTCGGCGCAGCACAATCTTATCGCCGTTATTTGTTCGTCACACAATGCTGTCACGGCATATACTGCCCATTTTGATCTAATTTGTATAGAGCACTCTCAGGATAAGTGAAAAAGTTTAGTCATTGTTCATCTGTTTGTTCATATATATAATATGCGTATATTTATATAATCGTATTCTATAGTGTACGTGGCCTCAGTCCAAATCACGTTTGTTGTATGTTCTGATGTTTCAGACAACAGCTGATAAAGCTAGTGCCTGTACTCACTAGAATTTTTAAAAAAATCACCATAAACAAATAATAGATCAATGGAGCAAGAACTAGCTGAAATAAAAATATTAAATCACAGCGTGTCTAATTCGTGAGAAGAACAGACTAAATTTAATTAGTACATAATTATGTGAGTAAATAGCCCTGGCCATGCCATTTTATCTGGCGTATTTTGTTTGCTTAGTGGTGAGGCATTGGTATGTTTGTAACAGAAAATAGAGGACTGTTGTCAATACAGTCCAAAATTATTGTCAGTAAAATATTGTAAATGAAACACTTATTGATCGGTTACCTCCACGGCCACCATTTGGTCCTTCCAATAAGGGTTTAATTGTTGTCTTTATCACTATTAAGCAGCCACCCAAGATTTAAAAACTTTGTTTTGGAAAGGGCGACGGCAGATAAGAGTCTGAAATTGAAGGTGCATGATGAGTGATAATTCAAGCACACGTCTATCTTGATTGTCTTGAATTGACTCCATGTTCACCAAGAAATTTATAACCCGATAGTGAAAAATTAAATATTCAAGGTACACCAACCTCTAGCCCCATTAAGCGGTCACCACCCATTTCCCCAAGGGAAGCCCACTGTATTACATGTAAACCAAAAATAATTGCACAGCGCGAAGAGACATACGTATGAGTTTAGTGTTACAGTATTACGTAGGGCATGTAGGTAGCGGTGGTAAAAGATAACAACAGGGACAATGGTAAACTATTCATTCTTTTCATTTCTTAATTTAATCTCTTCCTACTCGACCCAATTGTGTGCTCCCAGTGGTTCCAAGCCTTACGGAGCCTTACGTACTAGGATAGAAATTGTCCTACCTCTACCCCCTAAAATGGGATGACGGCATTGCGTGATGAACAAGGAACCACTGCAAGCAAGCATTCAAGCCATCAAACCATGATGATGAAACGTAAAATTTTGGTGTAGTGCAAAGCAAGCAACTATCTACAAATGACTTAGCCATTTTTGACTTAGATGCAGTGGTGATCATATGTGTCGAAAGAGGGTAACAGATTCATGGTATTTGACCATTAAATAAGTTGACAGTTGGCAATGTACATCGGACGTTATGTAAACTAAAGCAAACTTCTCCTTTATGAGCGACGAATGGTGAGAGAAACACGTCAAATCAGCTTTGGACCTGCCTTTCAACAGCAAATGAGGTTAGAACATTTCGAAATTATCAGCTGTGTGTCTATTTCAACTTATTATAGGTCAAGTCATGTGGCGCATGCTAAAATATATGTCTAACCCGTAAATTGAAATTTGACGACGGATGATCAAATATTTGCATTTTTGACATAGTTTGAAAAGCCCTCGTGTCGCTCACAATCATTTGCCCAAAGAAATTTTTCCAGGAATCTGTAGACCATCCTTCTGTGATTCAACAACCAGAAGCTTCATCCATTTCAAGGTTTTGCACATGGTGAAAATCAATTATATTCACGAAGTACTTTTAAGTGAATGAAATACATGTCTTCGAAATTTAATTATTTTGCACCCAAAAAGACAATGCAACATTCCCAAAAATCAACCCAGTACACATTTAAACATTGCACAAAAATATTTGGGTGTTTTAAAGACGGAAGAATGATGCGGTTTTGCATGCTAGGCTATGAAACTTGCTTGATAAAATGGTGCGTCAAATGATGATTTTAACGGAATTTGGTAATTTGCATATTTCTTTGAAATAAAAGGATATTTTGCCAAAAAAACTATCCAATAGTTTTTGTCATGCCCTAGCCTATCTACCATGAAAATATGAGCGAAATCGAATTTTCGAGCCTTCCCGAGTTATTTTCCATTTTTATGGACAGGGACTCTTAATACTAACAGGAGCTCTGAATGGTATTCTGTTGTGAATCACCAGCTATAGTGTAAGCATTTGTCACAAATTTGCCCTTTAGGGGGAGTTGCTACGAGTCTCTCTTACTGCTGTCTCACACATGCTGCACCAGGCAGCCATCCCACCTACAGCAAAATCCACTATTGTCATCATCAGTCAAGCACACATTGTAATATGCTGAGAACAATCGCTACATAAGAAGTTTAAGAAAGACAGAACATGCACCATTTTCAGACTAATCACTCTTCCAAATACCTCAGAGAGGTCTCCTGACTCTGTGTATGTGTATGTACTGTAAACATGACCTTTTATATAAAATGTAGTTGCTAACTTAAATACATTACAAAGTTTCTGTTACCTCTTGTTGTTGCTGTTGGTCCATAATAAAAGACTGATTTGATTTCTCAATCTCTTGATCCAACCTAGAGTATCTGTCTTTAGGTTTATCATTTCTTCTTCCTAACAATGCCTGCAAAAAGTGTTTTAAAAAAATATCACCAGGCAAGCTAGAAAGAGCACATCTTCCATCCACTTATCCCTCGGTTCTGTCATTTTGAGTACCCCAGTCAAATGTTCCATAGCTTCAACTACAGTTTCGGAGTGTACTGAATTTAACACGATAAACTGGAAACACTCTTTTTGTAAAAAAAAAACATCTAGTGATGTGAATGACTAATCACCTTCTGGGGGCATAATTTGCCTATCTGACTGTATTATTCCACTTCAGTTAAAACTCCACTAAAAGCTAAAGGAGATTTGTTCCCACAAATAGGATATTTTTTCTGAGTCAGATTCCCTGATCTTGAGGGCAACTTTTTGTGTCCTTGACAACTGAAAATTGAGGACAGTTGGCCTGATTAGCCACCAAGAAGTCAGCACTGAAAATAATTTTTAACACTGATAGATACTGATGACTCATGGGACTCACTCACCTCTCTTGATGAATTCTCTACTTTTGCTTTAGCTGCAGGACTATTCATATGTTCTTTAATGACATTCACACCATCTCTAGTCTGTTTTATGAATTGTTTTCTTTGATTAACCTCAGCGATATCAATGTTGAACTTCCTGGGATTTGCTTCAACAATGCCCACTGTTTCATCCAGGTCTTCCAAATCCCATTCAATACTCCTTACATTATTGCGTAGTTCATTTGTTGTCCAATTATATTCATCTTTTCCAACAGTACGAGGATTATCCAACAAGTCTTGCCATCTTTTATAAAGGGTCTGTACATTGTTGACCGCTTTTTGCACTTCCCTGATGAAACAAAGCTGTTAGTCTTAAAAACACCGTGTAGTTATGAGAGTCAATAGATTGTTGATTCCAAGTGATTTCTCCACTAAAAATGGCCTGCTGGTTTATTTTAATGTACCACATTGAAACAGATGACTTTTTGCTTGCATGTATATGGATAATACAGTTGTGAAGTAAGCAGAGATTCAGAGGAACTGGTAAGGCAAGTGAGGCCATTTAAAAACAGGGCAGTATCTTACAAATAAAAATACTGTATGAAGATCACAATATATTTGAGCTGCGGAGAAACATAATATGTTTATGAAGACATGACTGAAACATATAAAGACATCACCACAGTGCGATGTTCAATCATGTCTTCATGGCAGCATTTTGAAGCCTTGTACAGACAATTCTGGTCCTCTTTTCTGAACACTGTCAGTAGTCGTAAGCAATGGCAGATCTAGGGGAGGGGTCCAGGGGATCTGGGTCCCTCCTTATTTTGGGTGAAAAAAAAAGAAGAAATCACAGAAGGAAGCAAAGCCGGCAGGGCAAGCAAAACAACCCCTCCTTCCCCAACTTAGCTCAAGGTCTGGATCCCCCACTGGTAAGTCATAAATGTAAACAGGACAAAAATTGTGACATGCAGATGTCTCGACAGGACAGGAGGAGAAAGCTCCATTTGATCTATAAAAATGTTTTCTCTACATTGTAACGCAATAAAATATGCTGGTCTTTACACATGTCAGTAAGGTAAAGTGTGACCAGTGACTCCTTGGGGCAGCAAATTTCCATTGGGTATTAAGGAAGCAGGGAGAGGAAGGTCTGAACAAAACCTCCAGTTGAGGTAAAGCCCAGTCCTCACTTACAACACAAGCACAAGCATAAGCATAAACATAGAAGAAGCTTTGCACCAGTGGGATGGCCGGAGATTTTAAGCATATGCATTTAAGAATATCAAAACCTTGCGCTCTTCTGCTCATGCTTCTGTCACTGTCATGTCCACTGGGGACATGGTTGACATAAGCATAAGCATAAGGGAAAGAACTTCGGCCAATCAGTGAGTTATGCTTCATACCTGCGACATGAGCATAAGCATAAGCCCAGTCCTCACTAACGATGCAAGCATAAGCACAAGCATAGAAGAAGCTTATGCTCTAGTGAGGACGGCCACAACATTAGCATAAGCAGCAAGTGAACATGTCAACGGTCCCTAAATTATTTCAGTGCCAACGTGAACTTGACAGCTCCTCACAATCGAATTCTCGTTACCAACATTGAAAAATATCCATGTCTACAAAGCATTTTTGAACTATCACGGGATCTGAATCAACCCATCCAACTGTCGCATAAGAAAACGAAGTCAGAGTTTTCGCCGTTAATAATGAGCAAAGGATAATGTAGCGAGCTTTCATTAATGCTACAGTTACAGTAAGACATGAAACACATCTCACAAGAAATCTCAAGAAATCATTGAGATCAGTTGCGAAACTTACTGAAACGAACAATAGATCGGCTACGACATCGAAAGGACTACTTAAATTTGAAAATAAGAAACGCTTCTCCTTTACGCGTTACCGGTTTTCACATCATAGACCCATCACAAACTGTACTTCAGAAAAGACGTCTTCCGGAAAATTTTAACAACATCAAGATGACGCATTAACTTACTCTTTGACGACGAAAAATGGGTCTTCTACTGACATTTTCTCCACAAAATGGTTTCAGATTACCAAAAAGCTCGTCACATGCGTAGATAACAGAAGATCTTCGGTGAAGTAGGCCGATATAACGCTAAAATACTAACAAATGGCGCTGAGTTTTCAGCTGAAAGTTTTCGCGTCGACGACCGCCATTATCACGTGATCAAGTTGAGTCGATTTCCGGTCTTGCTAGAGCTACGAATTTACTTCCTGTTAATTACCATATTTGGTTTTTTAGGCTAAAAAATTGCAGATCTGCCTTGCACTACAGTGAAACTTGTATGCCTGTATTAAGCATTATTACTAGTAACCCTTTTGTAACTCAGTGTAGCACAGTGTAAGATCAAAGACTGCTCATAGCATTATGTCCAGTCAGTCAATGCATCAATCTGGAATAATCTCCTTAGTCATCTACTTAGCTTTAAAACGACATCGCTGAACAATGTTGAAGGAGTCTGAGTTGAGCTTTCAGAAGTAAAAAGCCCTTGAAGAGTCCGCTTATTGCAGGTTTTGTGCAACAAAATGGCTTAATATTGGTGTTCGCGTCTGCTAAACAGGTGTCCGCTGAATGCAGGTTTATTTAACAGTAAATTTAGGAAGAAAATTTTGGGAATCAATCTGGTGCCCACTTAATAGAGGGTGTCCGCTTAATATGGGGTTCGCTTAATACAGGTTTCACTTTACTATAATGCTTCCTTGTATACTTTTCACTGATTAAGGAGTATTTTGTTAAGGAGGACATCCACTGACAAGTTCAGCGAATAGTGCAACATGATAACCATGTTTTGCTAGTCGTGCAAATTCGGGACTCTTCTTTCCCGTGTTGTCAAGGAGACAGAGCGCTGCCTTCGAGGGGAAAGAAGTGATTTTGGCCGTTAGTGGAGAGGGAGTGGCAACCGGACAACCCACTAAGCTAGACTGTTCTTTCAAATGATGGCTCGGTGTTTGTGTTGTCGGAATGATTTATTCTTTTTTTTTTTTACAGAATATGTACAGTACCTCAAACAGAGAATGACAAAAAAGCCTATCAAAGAACTTTTAGATTGAAAAGTAATGGAAGGAAACTTCTCAAACAAATAAGAAATGGTTCGTTACACGAATGATCTTATTCGCCCTGGACTCCCCTGGATGATAAGGCTCGTTTACCAGGAGAAATGAGACCGGACTGGAGAGAACAGCTGAATTGAAGCTTACCTGCAGGATGTGATTTCAGCAGGTGTATTTTTTTTAGGTTTGCAGGCAGTTACTGCTCTGACCCTGGGATGGAACAGGCACTGATCCAGTTCATAAACTCAGGCCAGGGGACTTTTGAGGGATTGAAATCCAAAACAATTTTGAGGGGGCATGGCCACAGAAGCCCGGCCTTAGAAGATGTCGTCTTTAATGCTCATTGATTAAAAATTGGTTTTATTTATCCTTTAGATCCGCGCCTGTGGAGAGGAAGTACCGCAAGAAGAATGACTCGGAATTCACTACACTTCAGCTCCTTTGAAATAACCGTGAAACTTTCGACGGATGGCTCGACTAACGAGGGTTTCATACGCTCCAGAATGTTTCAGCCTGGTTCACACTGTAACTGAAGGTCCAAATCATCGGTGGTCGACCATCCAATCCTATGAACATCCTACCCACTTAAAAGTGCCTGTGATGTAAAAAATAATTGCTACTTATTTGAAAGGCTTTTAAAAATAAAGAATAATGGCGTTTTCCTTTTTGGAAGATCTTTTTTCGTTTTAGAGATATTTACGTTTTTGTATCATGCCAATGAGGAAAGTGATGATGTCATAGGTGGTTCCACTGAAACAGCACAACACTCAATCGAGAATAACTCTAGAAATATTAAAGCAGTGTTCAGTGTTGTGCTGTTTTACTGGAACCACCTATGACATCATCACTTCCCTTATTTGCATAATACAAAAACGTAAATATATCCAAAGCGAAAGAAAGATATTCCCAAAAGGAAAACGCCATTCTTCTTTACTTTGAAAAGCCTTTCAAATAAGCAGCAATTTTTTTATTATTTCATAGGCACTTTAAGGGACATAAGAGCAGAGAAATTCGGCGAGCGGATTAAGCCAAGTGGAACCTTCTTGAAAGCGCCCCACTGCGGAATCCTCTCCCTCAAACCGATCGCTGCTCTCTTGGTCGACCTTCACGTACCGCCATCCGCCACAGCCTCAGAGGCTTTTTTAACTGTCTTCTCACTCACAACGAAGAATGTCAGTTAAAAGTTAAGATCCTTCGTATGTTCAAATGCCGTATACCTATTTTTATTTGCATTCATTCGAATTCCGCCAAAAATATTTAAGATCGTTCATATGCTCACGTGCCGTGTCATTATTGTATGCATTTATTCGGATTCCGCCAAAATATTTAAGATCCTTCATGCGTTCACTTGCCGTAACCTTATCATTAGGAACGTAACGATATGGCAAGGCTACGCTTTCCCGCCGTAGCCTTGCTTTCTTCTTCGGGAAAGTGCCTGGTTTTGCGGAATCTTCACTATGTGAGTATAAGCCTGCTGTTTCCTCCTCATTTTAACGCTTTTTTCATTACTGGATTAGCCTAGTTCGAAGATAAAGTTCTCAATCATAAAAATCCGTTCTAAGATATTTTTTTCTTTGTCATTTGTATAGAAAATTTGAACGAGTTAACACCTACCGTGAGTGACCGTCATACTTGCACTCTTTTTCGTATATATGAATATTGTTTTTCCGGCCCAGGCTGAATTCTTATGATTTTTCTGCGAATGTTAGGCTGAAAATATTTTCATGAATATTCTTAGATGAAAGCTTATGACATTTCCGTTCCATCGACTTTGATGCCGTTGGAGTAATTTTGTAACTAGACTGTGGGTAAGAAAGTCTGACATGACACACATAACTTCTTGCAGAAAGGTAATTATCATCGTACACAAGCTTCTGGTGTTGTTTTTGGCTAGTTTTGCCGTTTAGCGAAAAGGAATAATTTTAGACGGTTTAGTTAAAAAAATAAATAATTGCATTGTATTTGCAAATTTTCCATACACAAAATTATATTCCTTGTTTTGCGAAATCTCAGCCTCGAGTTTAGTCTTAAAATATTCTTAAAATTTCGCAGATTTCAGCCTCGATATTCGTATAAATATTTCTCGTAGAAAAACAAGGGTGCATTCGTGACATTAGTACCGGGCTGAACAGCTGCAGATAAGAGAGCTTCGTAGGTACCGCTAAGCTGAGCTATGATTATTTATTGCAGTTTAAAATGTATTTTATAAGAAGCAAAAGTTCTGCTTTCTCGGGCTTATCACGTTGTACGACCACCATGCCAGTGCGGAAATAGAACTTTTTGCCCGGGGGGTACTCCCTTATATGGCTATAGGTATGTGTAGCCCCAAAGGGTATGGTTTTTCAGCCGTTTTGGTCATAATTGGGTATCGATTTTAGCTGATTTTGGCCATTTTGGTCATAAATAGGGTATGGTTTTCGCACTCTAGCCTTGATATGGGTATATTTTTAAGAAGAAGCCACTTTTTCATCATTATCGAAAGGAAAATCAACAAAAGCCCTTCACAAATTATGTTTACGGTAATTTAACATTGGTCTGCGGAACTAGGGAACTAACTATAACGCAGGTCTGAAATAGGGTTTTGATTTAAGTGCCAGGTCATAAATAGGGTTTCGAATTTATGGTCAGGTCGTAAATAGGGCAGGGAATATCGCAGATTTTGGTCATAAATAGGGTAAGGATTTTAGGGAGCCGGCCGCACACCCCCACCCAATTTTTCTGGGATTACCCACCCCCCGGGGCTTTTTGTCAGTATTGAAATTATTTTGTTGAATGGTTGGAATTACCGACGATTCTTAAAGGCAACTGAATCTAAGTTTTGATGGTTACCGGTTATCTAGTAAATTTAAGACGCATTCTGGACGCATGAAAGTAGAATAAAAGTCCCCAGTTTCCCTGAACGAAGCCATTTTTGTAAAGACACGTGGAGACAGCACACGCCGTTACCGTACAGCAAAATCTTAATCATTTGAATTAACGCTCGTGTTAATTAACGTATTTGAAATTAACGCGACTTAAATTAACGCGAATTGAAGGTAAATTTGCTTCCCAATAAAGGAAATTACCGCAAGAGAGGGGGCAAAATTACAGCAAAAAAAACCAGAATTTGTTGAGAACAGGAACCAATTTATTTTAACATTGTAAAGCTGACAGCGAACACGAACAAAATTCAGTTGAAGTACAGTAAACGATTTACTAATGTGAAAGGTTGATGGGAAATGTAAAGTGCGCGAATAAAATTTATTGTTTGGCTATGTCAAGAATGTCTGGAGTGCAACACAAAATAACGGTAAATTAACGCGCAAAATTTTAACGCGACCTAAATGATCGCGAATTTTTGAAATTCGCGTTAATTTCCTAAGTAGCCGTGGTAGTACCTCGCCGTAGCGTGTCTTTAAGTCCCTATTTGTATTCATCCCTCCACTCTGCCGTGTCATTATTATTTGCATTTATTCTTCAGGTTCCGCCAAAACTGTTTAAGATCCATCATATGTTCACTAGCCGTATCAGTATGTATTTGCATTCATTTGGATTCCGCCAAAAATATTATCGGGGGTGACCGTCGTAGGGAAACAAAACAACAGTAGACCATAGGAGGGGGGTGAATAGGTTTTCGGATTGACGGATTTGGCCTTAAAAAGCGCACAGATTGTGGATTTTTGCGGTAAATCGAGCGGATTCGCGGATTTTGAAAACACAGTGGATCGTGGATCAGCTGTGAATTTTGACGCGGATTCCGGATTGTGCCTGTCTTGATGTTCGAATCTTGGTTCCTAAACGAAATTTAGATCATAGATCTTTCTTCAGCCTTGGTCGGTATGTTAGTGAGTTCATCCAAATTATTTCTTTGTTGGAACGAAGCTCATTTAAACTCAGGTGTGAGACTTTTATTGGAATTGTACTGTGTTAAAGTCATCAAGCATGTTGCCTTCTTTACTATTTGCGCGAAATTAACACTGGCATTCACATTCACCAGTTTACCTTTGAACTTTTACACTTCTGTTTCCGGATGTGGTTGTGGTTTCGGATTTGAACAAAAATATTCGCGGATCGACAGATTTGGCCAAAAAAGGGACGGATCGGCGGATTTGCATACCCCTATTCACCCCCCTCCTCTAGTCACAATAACAATGATAACTATAAATATTTTTGATTGCCAAGTTTTCAAAACAAGACACTGCGTGAAGAAATGTTGCAAAAAAAAAGCCTGAGAATTTTGACTGATTTTGGCCAAACGGCTGTCAACTGAATCTAGCATGAAATTAAGAAACAGATGAGGAAAGCACACCAAAGGTATTTCACCTTTCAGTCTTTTCTAAGGAAGGAAATCCCAGTTGGGATTTTTAACAAGTTTCTGTTCAAGTTAACAATATTTGTTTGATTGTTTCAGTGTCCACAATTAGTGCAGCAGTGGTAAACACTTCGGTACTTTAAAAAATATATAATAAATAGTACTTACAACTTGATAATTTAAATTACTTACACTTAAATAAAGTAATATTTTGTATAAATATATTTATAAATACTGTACATTAAGGAGGCCCTGTTAGGGGTAAATTCCGATAAGCGACATGGCCTTGAAACGGCGACATGAGAGCTATGAATTGGCGACGAACGACAGACTACTCCAGCGAAATAGGGAAAGCGACACCAATGGCAAGATAGACCGACAACGAATTTCGGAACTGAGAATGCAGTGATTGTTTTAAACGTCTGAGTCGAAGTGAAGACGCATTTCCAGAGTTTTGTGTTTTCCTCTCTCACGCGCGATGTCGACGGGTCGTAAAACACAGGCTTTCTTATATATATGCTAAAACGTCCACGTCGAATAAATCGAGTTCGTCATTGCTGAGTATTTTTTCTCACTCTCAGCTGAGAGAGCAGTGGCCTAAACGCCTAAAAACACGCTTAAGGAAAAAGGAAAGAGATCTTCGAAAGCCTGCTTCAAATTTTTATCAGTGGGTCACCAGTAAAAGAATTTGAAGTTGTATTATTTTGAAGTTGTATTATCAACAAATGGCATTATGGAAGGAAAAGAGAGACAGGGGAAAGCTGCCAAGGTCTTCTCGTCTTTAGCAGAAAGTAAGGGTTACGCCAAATTCAAAGCAAGATTATAGATAGGAGAAATTATCTGATTGAGGCCGTTGAGATTTTGAGTTAAAGAACGGTTGTTAAACATAAACATAGTAAAAATAGTCATAGGTTCGATTGTACTTTTAATAGGTCCAAATACTGACTGGAAAGTGACTGAAAGTAGCAATTCCAAGCGTCTAAACTTCAAAATTTCCCGGGGGAGCATGTCCCCACATCTCCTAGGGAGTTAGCAACTTCAGCGCTCGAAAGCAAGCCCAAGCCCTTAGAAAGCATGCCCCCAGCCCCTTAGAAAATTTTGAAAAATTGAAGTAGTTAAGAAGTCTTTTCCTTCATTCTGAGTCGAAATGTGATGCTTTAAAAGTAACCTTAAAGTAATCATTAAACCCATTGAGCGGAGAAATGCTGGCTCTGCATAAGAATTCCTAGTGCTGAAAAGTGTTCGAAGCAAGTGCAAAGCATACAAGGAGTAAACAGCAAGGAACCTTCAATGCGTGAGAAATAATAGTTTCAGCGTGAGAGCGCAAGATTGAATTCGTTTGCGTGAGCCTCATGCTCAATGCGTGAGACTTTACTAAACAAAGGTATCACGATGTGTTATACGTGTAGCTTCGTTTTTATCGAACAAGGTCAAATTTCCCGACCCAGTTCCTCTGAGACGAAATTCCGACAGGCGACATAGGAATCTTGCGAAATGCCGACATGGCTGGTGGCGAATTTCAGACAAGGGACATGGGTACCCCGTTGCGTTGCGCTACACATGATCGACTGACCTTTGTATCGTTTTGTGTCGTATTACGTACCGTTTTGTCGTCTTGAAACTACGTGAAATCGTCTAGCCTACGTGTAGCCGTACCCACCCCCCGAGGAAAAACGGGAGGGAGGGAACGTCTACGAAGAGCTGACACGAATCGTGTTATGTGACGTCACAGTAATTTATATAAGTTATGCAAACAAATTATATTTTCTGTCTGTACTCGTGTCCTCGCGCAGACAAAGGCCTCGTAAATGTTTTTTCTTTCGAGCTTATTTGCAAGTCAATGTCCCTTTTCAGTCCCCTTTTCAAGTGTATATTGTGTTTTAAAGAGATTGAAAAGGATTACGAGCGATGTTTGGTCCAAAGCAAGAAGAAGACAATCTTTGATGTAAACGTCGCGCTCGCAAATTTGGAGTTCCATGTGTACGCTACATCAGAGTACATTTGTAGGCAGTGTCATGTTCTCCTCAATAAGAGAAATAATTTGCAGGAGAACCTGGAAGAATTACAAAAATCTATGAGAATCAACTACGCCACAAGTTTGAAGAAAGTTGGCCTTGTTTTCCAGCCGAAAAATTCGCTAGAATGCGCGAATTTAAGTTCGAAGAGGTTGACTAGCCTAAGCGACCTCTGCGGTTCGTGACATTTGTACATTTGCCGTTCTCTGTTCGGTCACTTGACCTTTTTTGTCGCTTCACTCGTGTTTATGAAGGGCACTTCATGTTGTGTAATAAGAAGGAATTTTGAGTAAAGTTGAGCCGTTAGATCGTGCTATGGCAAATTTTTAAAGGTCATAGGTCTGCATAGTTTCCGCTGTTATCTGCTTGTCGCTTCGTAGAGTTTGACACCTGTAATTTTCCATGTGTTTATGCATTGTTTAGGCTCATTTCTATTGCAAGATATGCTCTCAAGTCTCCACGAATTTGCTTTTGGGGGACAAACTATGAAATTTACCGTGAACATGTTGCTTTATACTTGTATTCTATATTGTGACGCCGGGCCCGGCTGTGATTAGAGCTGTTTTTACAAGTACAGTAGGAAGATCCTTATCACGCATATCATATTTGTTGTTGGTCATTCTGGCACCACATGATTCAAATGTAGCTGTTTACGCGCAAGTCTGTTGACTGTTTTGCGTGTTGTATATGCCATTGTTCGGCTTAGTTCAGGCAAGACCATGGTTTCGATCCTCCATACGGATCTCATCAGTTGCCGGTATTTTTAAAGTGCTCAGAACGTCTGTAGTTGCCACTTACTAGCGCAACTCTAAACTCGTACAGATGTGAGAATGTGAGACATTTTGCGGCTTGGCACAAATCTATTTTAGCCAATCAGTATTCTCGAAAGTATTGCTCGCGGTCTTTATCCAATAAGGAACCATTATATATTTCCATGCAAAAGCGTGACGTCACATAACACGATTCGTGTCAGCTCTTCGTAGACGTTCCCTCCCTCCCGTTTTCCCTCAGGGGGGTGGGTACGGCTACACGTAGGCTAGAAATCGTCCTGAACAGAATGAAAGTAAACCACAGTCACGACATCATGACAAGTGTGCTGAAGAATTTCCTTCTCGAATTTCCTTCTTCGATTTTGTTCAGAACAGTCCGTTTTATGAGACAAGGCACGTACGCACAGGTTGACAGATGCATTTAACGCTATTTGAACGAGCTGCCTTGCCCTTTTTCTACACTGAACACACGCTGACTAGTAGCACCTCATCTGAATAAGAATTTGCCCAAAACAAAAGGCCCTAACCATCAACATCTTATACTGCGACTGCGTAGTTCGGCTTGTGCTTTATGATCTTATGCGGTAATGAAAGCCACCCTTGGGGTATGTTTTCAAGTTTTGCATTTTTAGCATTAATTTGTAATATCTGGCTATCTGGCAACCACTTACTGGTGTCTTATGATTCCGGATTGCAAACATCAGAATGAACTGGAGGAATACCAATTGTTTAATCATCTGTCGATAAGTCAAGAAACATTCTTAACGGTGAGTGAAAGGTCGTCTAACTTCCTTCTTAACAAATCGCTTATATCGCTCGTACACGTGAGACGATCCTCTTCTTTTGTCGCGCAATATCTCTTTAGTAAATAAACCGTTTTTCTGTCAAAATAGAAATCTCCTTTCGTACTTGCAGACAACACAACAACAACAACAACAACAATTTATTGGTATTCCCATACAGATGGTGTTACCTAAATGCAGAATCGCTAAATAGAAAATTCAAACAGACTGAAGAGGCCTTCCAAGGGGGGTAGTCTTGTCGCCTTGTCGCATCCTTCTGTGTGCCTTTGTCGCTTAACCAGCGGAGGAAATTGTCGCTGTCGTTTTTCTGTACAAATTCATATGTCGTTGTCGCTACAAAAATTTGTCTCTGACGTTTCTCTAAAATAAGGCCGCTCGTAATCTTAACGTACTAATTTTGGCGAGTATACATGTGACGATTCAGGGTTATTTCGGCGCTATAACCTCCAATTTTAAATAAAATGTTTAACATTTTTGTAAAACTCTATTTTTGATAATAACCATCAACAAAAGTTCAATATTCCAGAAGTCTACATCTATGTTAATGGGGCTTGGGGCTAAATGCAATGACGACTTCAACTGTACCCCGCGACCGACACATTTATGAATAAATATATTTTAAGCGGGATGATTATAAAATAAAACACACACGTATGCGCCCCAGTGCTAGGTAAGGTCAGGTGTAGACTTCTGGTAATTGTGAACTTCTGGACAGCACTAACACTAAGAAAACCTGAAACTGGCTTTTGCACCTTCTTGGGGGTCTTGGCAGGCTTAGGTCGCTTAGGCTCAGAGTAAGAGTCAGAATATTCAGACGGGGAGTGAGCGCGTTTTCTCTTATCCATAATCCGCCTTTCGGCATTTTTACTCTCCGAACTAGACACTAAAAGGAGCTTTTCTGGTGGACAACAAAACACGAATACATGAGAAAAAGAGAGTAGACAGCTAGGACAAATTGTTTGCCCTTTCACATGATTTTAGAGGTTACCGGCTGTTTGACGGTTTTATTGTAGTCTGATATGCCGAAATTATGATAAGAAGAGCGTACGTCACTTTTCAGGCAAAAGCGAATATTGGTCTTAAATTCTAAGATGCTGAAATATGAAATAAGGACGAAATTTTCACAATTTAATATTGTTAATGTTAGTAACATTTAATGATAGCTCCGAAATTTGCGCCCTAACAGAATTGAGTATAGGCGTTTAGAACTAAGTAGCAAAAAAAAAAAACATAACAGAAAGCAAGAGACACAAGAGATTTTGATTTCATGGCTAGAAGTCATAACATTAACCATTTTGACGCCTAACGTTTAAAAAAGGTCGATTATTTTTTTTATCTTCATTTGATTTTGCTATCCCGGTCACCATGACCTTGTCATCTTGCTGTGAGCATTACGGACCATTACGGTGGAACATGTCATTCCCGTCTTTACCAAAAGCTGTTTGCACGCTTGTACACTGCTCATGACCATCTAAATGAACATGAATGAGTCTGAACGTCCAGGATAGACTGGATAAGTATGGGGGCTTGCAAGTATTTCAATTTTGTCTCCATAATTTATTATCAATGACAGCAATGGTAATCATTAACATAGCATTCTGTGTAAACGTATTCGTCAAAAGGCGAAAAATAAACTTTATCTCCAGTGCACAGTCGGTGTACACTCACACAGACCGCAGGCTGCGAGCTGATCCGAACTCGCTGTTCGCCGTAGATGCTTCATAATTTTATGATGAATCGTCAATAGTATAATGGTCTATGATTGGAAAAATAAACTGCCAAACACTGCACCAGGTTAAGGCTGAGAGATCAGAGTGCTGAGAAATAAATAAAGAATATCGAGAAGCAAAAAGACGCTCCAAAATCAATATCATCTGTCCACGTGTGCACAGAGTGCAGTGCAAGATTCTAGCTCGCTCATGTTCGCTGATCGCCTTATAAACTTAATGACTTAATGCTTTATCTATCCGATACGATCATCCATATCATAAAAAAGGATTGCCAAACAATGGTCAACAAAGCTAAATATTTAAGGCCGTGAAAACCGATTAACTATGAAAAGCGCCAACTCACCTTTCCTGTCTTTCTTTCTGTAACTCTTTTCCACCCTTTCCTTCTTTCTACTCTTCTTGTTGGTCTTTTTCTTGTCTTTCTTATGTTTGCCCATGGCAAACAATTGGCCGACTCTCACCCGACCTTAGATCACCTAAAATAACCTGCATACCCTAATAAAGGTCAATAAAAAGACCTGGCGAACTCGATAATGACGACAATCTCTGGCGCGTGACTCGGGATCGTAACAAGCGCAACGGGTGACGTTGACGACCTTTGTTCCTTTCTCTTTGAGTTCTTTGTTTTACGGGATGTAATAAGAGACTGACTAGTTAACATACAACTCTTAATTCTTAACTCTTTGTAAAGAGTGTTGAATGATGGTTTGTTTTTGTTAATATTTGTACAACTGATCTACCATAAACGCAAACAATAGAGCTCCAAAAGAGTCACGCTGGCCTTGTCAAGTCGTGACAGTCATGTCGCCGTCGAAGAAAAAAAGTGCAGTTGTCGCTTTGTCGAAATGAAAAATGGACTGTCGTTTTCGCAAATTGTCGCCCCTTTCATGTCAAATTCTGTCGGCTGTCGGTACTTTGGTATCAAATTGTCGCCACATTTTGACGCAATGTCGCTTGTCGCTCAAATCACTGAAGGAACGTAACAGCCAAGATTTAAGGGGGGTTAGTGCTGGCCCCAAATGTCAGTTTCAGTTCGTTGTTATGCACCTATCAATGTTAAGCCGCTGGGGGGGGGGGGGGGGAGGCCGGGCAAAGGCGGGGGATTTGAACTCCGATCATCTTTTCAGTTCAAATGCCCGACCCCACGGAAATTAACCTTGGTCAAAAGAGTGCAAATTCTCCATCCCAGGGATTTTAGTGTTGTTCAAAAGAATGCAAATTCTCCACCTCTATCTAGAAAAAGGCATAGGTCTGTCAAAAAGAATTAAACATCAAAAGTTGTATTTAAAAGGCTACAAAGTAACAACTTCAAAATGCAACGTCTGTTCAATATCACCTAATTTATATTAAAATTGTGACGACTCCTTAAACATATACGACTAAACAAGACAGAAAACATGGAAATTCTTATCACGACTAACGTCCTAGATCATTGTGACATTTTAATTACTTACATTTTAAACAGAAACGATGGAAATAAAATGTTAATCTCTATCTGTAGTAGAGAAATATGAAAAAAGCCCCATAAGAGGACTCAAGATCTTAGATGTATTCAATAATTCATAATAATACACTGCACATGGTAGGGTCATAAAGATGAAGTTCAATAATTCAATCTCGTTTTAGCACTAAAATTATAACATGCTTAGAAACAACATGCATTGCAAATTGAATGTATGAAGGTGAATACAGAACACTATCCTGTAAAATGTTTCATAATTTCAATTCATTTGAGCTTAAATTAATAACAGTCTTACGTTATGCAGGACTCGGAAATTTGTTTCCATACACAACTTTCAAAATACAAATCAGTGATGTTAAGGCCTTGTTTACTGAATATATGCAACAATGTTCAGTTCAACACCAAACTAGCCAGCGATCTGGAACATTGTTTTCTTCCAATTCTGTACAGTTTGTTTCCAGTCATTCTCGGTCATCCAAGATGGCGTCGTTAGTACCCAGTCTACTAACGGTTGAAGTCAAAAGCTCCGAGCCCCGGGACTCGGCGAATGATCAAAAGTCCCAACCACGGGCAGACTTGACTCCATAGAACTCATGAACTATTATTTATTCTTCGATTGGAAAGTAATTTTGTACCAGAGAAAATAAGTTAATGGTTACGAATTAGCGACACATACAGCTCATTAATAATGTTAAGTTACCGCAGGAGCCATAATCGGGGACGGAGACCGTAAGTCTCGGGATTCGCGCGCACCTATGATATGGGACAATTTTTCTATTTTTAGAACAAATTGTGCCATCCTGACGTCATATATCTGCGCGGATTCACGCACATGTCAGGGGCTCTCGCGTGGATGTTGTCACGTTGCGTGATCAAATGGTGAGAGTTGAGAGATTCTCTTGCGTATTTTTCACAGCGATGGCAGGGAATAAGGCAGGGAATACGAACCAGGGCGCTTATATGTAGTTTTATGCTCTGAGCTAACGGAAAAGGTGGGTTTTTTAGGGTCAAAAAAAAGACTTCAATCTCGCGCTGGGAATGAATAATAAGATCTGCTCACGCTAGTTGTAAGCTTACGCGTATGCTTAAGAATATAGCAAGAAAACTCTCTACTCTGGTATCAAGTTAATTTGTGAGTTTCTCAGACAATGTTTAATCATAACCAAAACCTGTTTTGATGGTTTCTTATTGTCTCTGCTTGTTTGGTGAGTTTGCAAAAGTTTTTGAAAGGAAAGTCTGACGCGTACAATTAGCTCATTTGCATAGTGCATGCAGCTCGTGCACTTTCAAGTCCGAGTCGGTGTTTTCAATTGTCAACAAATCTTGACAAAGATTTCTTTCGTTATCTTTTGCGCTGAGATGCTGCAACAAATTTCACGAATGCAAAAAAGGCTACTAACATCATGTGCGTTTCTTCAACATAAGCATAGTAAAGTTTTACACTGCGAACATGAAAACAGACAAGGAGTGTTGATAACTCGATCATCAAAATCGAAATCGTTATTCCAAGTTGATTAAAGAAAGCGTCATCATAACTTTGCTGATTGTTTCTGCTTTATTCACATATTTTCAGCTTAGCTTTTAATATTTTCTCGAACATTTATCAATCTTAAACATATTTAAAAACTATAGAGCTATTGTTTGAGTTCGATGTACGCTTTCACACGAAAGTGCGGCGGGGTACAATTTGTCATGTTTACTGAGTGTACAAAACACGCATCGGCGGGCGCTCTCATTCATCGACAACAGAGAATTTACTGGATTTTTACACGAATAAAACTGAGCAGTATCTACGGACGTAAAGTTATTAAGCCTTGATGAAATATCAAGCATTGCTTACAATTCAAGAGAAACTCAAACTAACAATTATTTTGTTTTACTTTTCGGTCGCGATAGACTGACAAATTCCTCGCAAGCGTGTGGCAAGAGGAGCTAGGAAACTATGAAGTCCTGAAGCTCTGCTACATCTAAATATATCCAGCTAGTTTTTTGCTGTGTAATGGAAAAGCTGTTAATCTTCAACATATGTGAAATTTAAAGTGGAGTAATGTACAGCATGTAAAAGAAGCATCAGTCGGAACACAACTTGGTCAGCGATATATATAAGCTTACTGCCGAACATACCTAAATTCGACTGTCTTACTTCACTCAAACTGGAGCAGCTTACGACGAAAATACTTAAGCAAAATTCCAACAGACGTAAACGCGTTGAGCTGTGGGGCAAAAACATGAAACATTTCGGGAATTTCGGACGCCAATTTCCCCGCGCGACATCCGCAAAAATCCTCGCAGCATGTACGCGCGTGTGCCGCAGGTGATGGCGCAATTTGTTCTAAAAATAGAATTTTTGTCCCATATCATGGGGACAACCCCAATACTTGAAATGGCGCGCGCTTACGGTCTCCGTCCCCGATTATGGCTCCTGGTTACCGTAAATCCTCGAATTAGCCCCCCCCCCCCCCCCCCCCTCGAATAAGAGCACCCTTCGAATAAGTGCCGCTCCTATCGGCCAAAATTTGAAATAAGCGCCTCCCCTCGATTAAGCGCCCCCTCACCTTCGCCCATTTTGTGGACGAGTACTGACCAACAAAGGATGTTGGTTTTCGTGGGGTAGTATTAGATTTGTACATTGTTTCAGCTCGAGAACAGGTTGAGTGAACACGTTGAACGCGTTAAGTACTAACGGTGCCGCGAGCTTTTTATGTCGATAAACAGCTTATGTTGTTGTTTACGTACAGATGATGTATTTAAAAAATGATCATGTCACGCCACGATTTGGGAAAAATTAAATAAGCGCCTCCCTCGATTAAGTGTCCCTCGAATAAGCGCCCCAATCTTCTCCTAAATTTTAAATAAGCGCCCCGGGCGCTAATTCGAAGATTTACGGTATGCGGTCTATCGGGTGAAGAAAATTGAAAAAGGTTTCATCAAAAATGATAGTAACACAAATAAATCTCAATACTTGACATTGTTAGAGACATGGTCTAGTGAAGACAAAGAGGTCTATTCTAGATACGAAAATAAATCAACTTACCGATCACACCCGCACAATTATAAGTCGCACAAAAGCGTGCTTGATTTCAATCCTGTAAGTACTAATGACTCAGAGGTTTTGCACTCCAAGAATCTTTCAAGAGTTCGGAACCCGCTATGATAACAAACTCACATTTTTTTGTCCCTACTTGCGCATTTTGCATTTGAAGAGATACTCTTGCATGACTTTTTGCACAGCTTGAGTCATTTACTTTCATAACACTATGGTGAGCTAACCAAAACCTCCTTTTCTCTAATGAATAGCATTCAACAGTCCTTTCAACCCGTGTGAAAAAATGATCTATATACAAGTAGGCAGTCAGAAATCGATTATTCAGTGCACAATTTTTTGGCGCGTTAATAACTTGTCAAATTAGGCTCAGTGTTCTTATAAGCTTGAAGAACACTGATGAGTAGAAACTTGACGCCAATCCATAGTTTGAAAAGGAAAGTAAAATGTTTTTCAATATTCTATTGATCGTTTCTTTCAAGATAATGTGTCCTCGAAAATAACGAAGGCTGTCTCCGCACTCCGCTCTCCCGAATCCTGCCATTTTAGCGCACAGTGTTGAATTAAAAGAGAAGACAGTCGGCGTTTTAAGACGTCCCTGAATTTTTAAGTTCTCCAAAGGTTATCTTTGTCGATTTTCGCAAGTCTTATCCACAATTCTTGTTTTCTGATCATGAAGACCACAGTGATACAGATGTAGTGGATAAATTTTATACGACTCAGATATTACGGATCACGTGACCCTCCCAACTCAAAAACGTAAGCGATGAAACGCGATGGCATTTACAGTGTACACACTGTTATTCCCTTTATTCCTATTTTATTTTGTTTAATTTGTGTCGCAATTCTCAAAAGGTTGACCTAACTTTGGGTTCATGGAATGTAAAACTCGCGTAGAAAGAAATCCGTGAAATTAGCACCTAACACGCACGGGCCAAAGTTTTTTCTCTTGTTATGCAAGTGCCACGTTCGGAATATTAATCGTGGTGTGAAAACGTGGCAAAACGTGGTTTACATAGCCTCATCTAAACGCTTAGGGATTTGGAAGAATTCCGAAACTCATGCAAACCCTCGACTGCGTCTTCAATTTGCGTAACTGTCTCGAATTCTCCGAACCCCCGTCGTGTTTAGACGAGGCTATGTAAACATGGAAAAAAGTGCTCTTTTGCTTGAATCCCATGCCTTTAAGAATACAGCCAATCAGGAGGTTAAAAAGCCATTTCACATTCTCAAGTGTTCCACGAAAGTTTCCCGCGTTCACCAAGGCCTCTAAACCACCCTCGCCTAAAGGCTTGTGGCGTTTTTGAAATACTTCCCTAGCTTTATTACATAGGTATTAAGTGCGGACATTAGTATGATAAAGCCGTGATTAAAATCCGTACCACCAAAGAAGTGATTCGCCGATATCATTTCCACGGGAAAGATACAATCATTGCGGAACTGTGGTTAGTTTATTTCAATTTGATCGCTGGGACTTGCCTCGCCTTGAAAGCTTTTGAGGGGCAAAGTCGATGGAAAGTTGAAGGGACTTGTACATGTCCCTAAATTCCAACGAGTCTGAATTCGTGGGACTAGTCGAAGAGACCAAATGTTCGTCTCTACGACTAGACTGATTTTTTTGACAGAAAAGGCTAATTCACATGACATCAATAGTCCCCGTGACTTATTGCAGGGACTAGTAGCAGGGACTTGTTCCCTCTGAGAGTCCCCTCTGCGAGTCAGATGAGAGAGTCATCTGATATGATATTAAAAACGGATGAATTTAACGATACCAGGGTTATAATTTGTTTATTTTAAGACAGCAGATTTCTTCTTGCGCAAACAGCCTTCAAAAGACAAAAAATTTACGCCACTCAACTTTACGCACAAGACAAGCAAACTTACATGCAAATTCTTGTCAACTGAGCAGCCAATAGTATACCCCTAGTTTTTCCTCTTTAAACAGATGTCGTGGCCTGTATTGACTCGGTGGTAACTGAAGATGATGGTTCACAACGAGTTCAACCTTATTTCGCTCAGACAAAATAAACTTGTCTAAACACGCATCCAGTTCTTGGGCCACCTATTCCTCATAAGTATGTGAGCAAATCTCGAGGCCAACTCTCGTGAAATTCTTCGCCGCTAAATCGCGACCTCGTGGTTGTTAACATACCGATACAAATTTATGCCCTTGTTGTGAAGTTTGAGAACTACAATCTTAGGGTATTTCACAGTTTGAGGGTCTATTCTGTGGAAATCGTATTTTTTATGCTAAACAGTTTAATCTCTGTATTCCCAGCATTTGCAGAAACCAAATTAAAGGAGAATCTTGCTGCAAAATGTCCAATAACCAAGCTACCGACGGAAACAAGCCGGACGCTTCAGACGGTGGCAACTCTTCAACCACTTTTGAAGAAAGTCAAGATAAACTTCCCACCATTATCGGTAAGACAAAGGCTGATTTTGTTAGTTAATCACGCAATGAATGAGTTGCCAGTAATCGGATACCCGTATTTGCGCAAAATACATGGAAAATGTAAGTTTTTGTTTGAATAACCGTGAAATAAGTGGTAAAATTTACCGATAAACTCCCTTTTGCTTGCGTGAGGTTTATTGTGAAATACATTGAAGAGAATATTGAAAATTTCAATACACGCCTGATCTCGAGAGGCTACCCGGAGCAAATGGTAGAAAAGACCCTCCGAGAAGTTAAATGTAAAGACAGAAAAGAAGCTCTAAAACAGAAATCGAAAATTGCAGAAGGAACTACTACCTTTTGTGTCGGGCAATTTCACTCAACCGTCAATACCAAACTTTGGAAAGCATAATCACACGCAAATGGCACTTTTAAATACAAATACTCAGAGATATTTTCAAGGAGCCTTCCTTGATCTGTTATAGAAAAGGAAAATCACTGAAATACGTGCTTGTAGAAGCAAAACAAAGGCTTTGAGCAACACAGTAGCCACACAGCATGAGTCGCGCGGACTCATTTGTCATTAAATCAACTCCAGACAGAACAATGATCGCCACCGGGCTTATTTCCAGTATTATTTGTAAGACTGAGCTTTCAAATAAGCCAAAAGTAGCCTGTAAACGACTTAAAAGGCTTTACTGGGTTATTTCCTCTCGATTTATAACTAATTAATTTTGTAATATTGTCAGACCATTACGAGATGTAAATTTCACAATAAACCTCACGCAAGCAACGGAGTTTATCGGTAGATTTTGTCAACATAGTTCACGGTTATTCAAACAAAAACTTACATATACCACGTACCAACATTGCCCAAATCCATTCGCGATAAAAACGACGGCGAAAAAGCGTTGATCTCTCTCAAAAATCGTTTTCTTGTACCTCGATCGAAACAACTCTTCGTCATTCATTTCCTTCTAGCGACTAGCAGAAGACGATCGAATAGTATCCCATGATGCAATTTTCTACGTACGTGACGCAACATCGAAGTTATCATGGATTTCATGGCCTGCAGTGCAGGCGTCTTATTGGGGCGA